>NW_025920410.1:0-116068 GCF_902686445.1 Sciurus carolinensis
GGGCCTAGAGGCAGGGAGGCTGAGCATCCTGGTGGCAGAGGCCAAGGCAGGAGGTGGAAAGGGAGGCAGTTTCCAGCTTAGGAAGTGGCTTTTATGCCCTGCAGGGGTTTGGATTGGAGCCTGGTAGGAAACCACCAAGGGTTTTAAGCAGATGCTTCTGTGTGTGAAGTTAGAGGTCCCTTGCCTCTGTCTGCTCAGGCTGCCATGGCAGCAGATAAACCAGGCCGCAGGACACTGCCCCTCTGGGAGCCTGCCCTCACCTCTGCAAGCACTCAGCAGCACCTTGCCACCCCATCTTCAGTGTTGGAAGCAGCTCTTGGTGTGTCCACTGTCCTTTCGGGAGCCTGCCATCCAGCCAGGCATTGGGGTGAGCTAGGTGGTATCTGGTCAGCTAGGTGCAGCAGGACAAGGCCATGCTCAGCCTGGGGCTGGCACGAAGGATGGCTGGGCGCAGGCGGCTGTGCAGCAGCAGGTCATACTGCTAACCCTTGAGGGGCACAAGGAGAGATGGTGGGCAGAACTCGTGCAGAACTGGCACATGGGGGGTCAGCAGAGCTGGGTCCTTGGCACCAGCATGTGCCCCTCTCCCACAGTCCCAGGTCAGCATTTCCTGTGGGCTGATCCCACAGGCACATAGGCTGGGAGCAGGTGCTGCTCTTGGCAGAGACCAGCCTCCCAGGCAGTATGGCCCTGCCGTGTCGGAGTCTGGGTGAGTTCCTCTTTCTCAGGAGTGTTTTTGACACTCAGGTGCAGACGCCACCAGCCCACTGCCCACAGTCTTATGCCCCCAAACAAAAGCTCTCTGCTCAGAGAGCAAACTGACAGTCACCATGGGACAGGACTGCCTGTGCCCTGCAGTTCTGAGCCACATTTGGGCTGTTCACAAGGTTCCCTAGCACACAGGGCTCTTCAGGGGAAGCAGAGGTGCAGTTAGAGACCTTGTGCTTTGGGGTGCCCTGTGGGACTCCCCAGCGTTACCCCTCTAAGACTAACACACACACACACTGTCAGGAAGCAGCGCCCCTGGAGAGGCTGCTGTTGCTCTTGCCCTCTGACCTCCTTTTGCCTTGGAGTGGAGAACCAGGCAGAACCAGGGCACCTTCACCTCCCTGTCAGAACTTTAGACCCGAAATCCAGGAGCCAGATCCAAGTGTCAGAAACGCCTCTAGGAGGTGGGTGCTCACGACACCAAATGGAGGCAGGGCCGTCTAGGTAGAGGCTCCTGCTGGAGAACACTGTTCAACCCCCAGTCAGTTCCCCTCCCTCATGAAGCCGGGATTGTATTAGGAATTTAATTATCACATCAATCATCTGGTAATTAATAGTGAAACACATTGGCGAATTTGCTGGGCACCTAGTTGTAAACAGCAAGCCTTGAGCTGAGGCCAGGTGGGGGCTGGAAAGGGAACTGGAAAGGATCCAAAGCCGAGCCCTGGCTTACTTTGTGCTCCCTCTCACAGTGGGCCCCCTATTCCAGGAGCGCTGCTTTCCATGGGGTTTGGATTCATGGAGTACTGGAAGCCAGAGCAGGCCCAGAAAACCCTCAAGCAGCTTCAGGTAAGCAGGCCATGAGCCAGGGTCCATGCTGTGGGCACTTCACCTCTGAAACTGGGGGCGGCAACCCCTGATCTCCTGTCATGCTGGGCCCATCCTTTTACTAGTTTTCCAAGCAAGGAAGACCCCTCTCAGCCCTCCACAGCCACTTTCATTCACTTATTCCACCCACGTGCTTATGTCATGGGACTAGTTTGTGACAACACTGTGGTATGCCTGGGGAGACCCTTCCTCTTTCTGGTGGGGAGATGGGCAGTGGAGCCATGAATTAAGACAAGACAAAATCATGCCGAATACTCACTCACATGACTTCAGAAGTGGGGCTGCCTTGGGCTGAGTGGGCTAAGGGGAGCCCCTGAGGAGCAGATGGCTGAGCTGAAACCTGCCCACACGAAGTCACCTGCACAGAGACCTGGAGGGAAAGCTGTCCAGGAGCAGAAGACAGCATGTGCAAAGGGCCTGCATCAGGAACTTGAGGGAGTTGGGGAAATAAGCCCCCAAAGGCAGCTGGCAGAGCAGTGTGTGGCAGGTAACAGGGGAGGTGGAGGTATTTAGGACGAGATTTGCAGGTCACTTAAAGGACTGCATGTCAACCTGCAGGCTGGACAAGACTGTCGGAGGGCTGGGAGCACATGGGGAAGGGTCTTATTTGTGCTCCCGGACAGTTTCCAGTCCCTCTGTGGAGATGAGATGGGCAGGAAAACCTCAGTGGTCAGAAAACAGTAGCTTGTGCCAGAGATGGGCAGCAAACCTGGTAGGAGGGGCTGGAGATGATTTGAATGTAGATTGAACATCTGGTGCAGATGGAGGAGACAGCCTTCCTGCAGAGCCCTATGTCTTGTGATAAATAGGACCCTTAGCAGGAGGAGGGAGCCATCGCCACAGGGAGGGCATTGGCCAGGGGAATGTACCACCCCCAGGGAGCCGACCTCACTGGCAGTGACCACAGCTCCCTCACTGAGGCCCACATGCCAGGCCCTGGCAGGGCAGGGAACAGGGCAGAGCACTTCCTGGTCTCTGGTTAGACACCAGAACTCCCAGTGTGTCACCAGCGCTGTGTGCCATCAGCTCAGACGTGGCTCCTCAGACTCTGTGGCATCTTCCTCTTGCACTCAGGTCAAGGTGCAGTTCAACTCTATCATGCAGACAGCATACTGTTCAGCCCAAGCAGTGTGAACGTGCATGTCCGTGGCCACTGAGGATTGCTTACGCAGAGCCACCTGGCTGTGTTTTCTGGAAGGTTGGAGGGACTTTTGGGGTATTTCACTCAGACACCAGCTATACCCCAGGGACCACTGCTTTAGGTGCAGGGCGCTAGGCTGGGGGTTTTGGGAGCTGTAGACTAGATAACAAGCTCTCTCTGCAAGCCACACCAGAATGGCCCCTGAATCTTCAGATGCTACTAAACAGTGGCTGAGCCTGTGCCCTTGAATCCTGTAAAGGTCAAACTGCCACAGGGCTCAGGGAGCATTTGGAGGCTGTGTCTCTGTGAACACTGGTCTCTGCCTGGCTCTCACCCTGCCAACTTGGGGAACGCCCTTACATGCCTGCACTCCTGACCCCTCTGCATGGCCTCTGTGAGCTTGGCCTCTGCCAGCTTAGCCTCTGTGAGTACTGCCCCTGTGAGCTCGGTCTCTGTGAGAATGGCCTCTGTGAGCTTGGTCTCTATGAGAACGGCCTCTGTCAGCATGGTCTCTATGAATTCGGCCTCTATGAGAATGGCCTCTGTAAGCAAGATCTCGTGAATTCAGCCTCAGTGAGCTCAGCCTCTGTGAGGAAGACCTCTGTGAGGAAGACCTCTGTGAGGAAGACCTCTGTGAGTATGGCCTCTGTGAGAACAGACTCTGTGAACAAGGCCTCTGTGAGCACGTCCTCTGAGCAAGGCCTCTGTGAGCATGGCCTCTGTGAGGATGGCCTCTATGAGCACAGCAAGTGTAAGCATGGACTCTGAGATCAAGGTCTCTGTGAGGAAGGCCTCTGTGAGCTCGGTCTCTGTGAGAATGGCCTCTGTGAGCTAGTCCTTTATGAGAATGGCCTCTGTAAGGAAGGACTCTGTGAGCAAGGTCTTTGTGAGCACCACCTATAAAAGCCCTTTCTGAGCTAGTCCTCTGTGAGCTAGGCCTTTGTGAGCAAGGTCTCTGTGAGCACAGCCTCTGTGAGGATGGCCTCTATAAGAACGGTAACTGTGAGCATGGGCTCTGGGAGCAAGGTGTCTGTGAGCATGGAATCTGTGAACTCGTGCTTCTTGAGCTTGGCCAGAGACAAGGCCTCTGTGAGCATGACATCTGTGAGCAAGGCTTCTGTGAGCACATCATCTGTGAGCAAGGCCTCTGGGAGCATGGCCTCTATGAGCAAGGCAGCTGTGAGTAAGGCCTCTGTGAGCAAAACCTACGTGAGCAAGGCCTAAGTGAGCAAGGCCTCTGTGAGCACATCATCTGTGAGCAAGTCATCTCTGAGCAAGTTCTGTGGGAGCATGGAATCTGTGAGCTCATCCTTTCTGAGCTTGGCATGAGACAAGGCATGAGCTTGGCATGAGACAAGGTCTCTGTGAGCAAAGCCTCTGTGAGCTCATCCTTTCTGAGCTTGGCCTATGTGAACTCGGCCTCTCTGAGCTTGGCCTCTGTGAACAAGGCTTTGTGAGCACATTGTTTCTGAGCACAGACTCTGTGAGCTCTGAGTCTGTGAGTATGGGCTCTGTGAGCAAGGGCTCTCTGTACATGGCCTCTGTGAGCAAGGACTCTATCAGCAGGGCCTCTGTGATCTCATCCTCTGTGAACTCGACCTCTGTGAGCATGTATTCTGTGACAAAGCCCTTTGTGAGACTGGCCTCTGTGAGTAAGCCCTCTGTGAGCAAGTACTCCATGAGCAAGGCCTCTGTGAGCAAGACCTCTGTGAGCAAGGTCTCTGTGAGCAAGGCCTCTGTGAGCAAGGTCTCTGTGAGCAAGGCCTCCGAGAGCAAGGCCTCTATCAGGAAGGCCTCTGTGATCTCATCCTCTATGAGCTTGGCCGCTGTGAGCTTGGCCTCTGTGAACTCGTCCTGTGAACTCGGCCTCTGTGAGCAAGCCCTCTGTGAGCAAGGTCTCTGTGAGCATGGAATCTCTGAGCTGTTCCTTTCTGAGATCAACCTGATACAAGGCCTCTGTGAGCAAGGCCTCTGTGAGCTCATCTTCTCTGAGCTCTGCCTCTGTGAGCTCAGCCTCTGTGAGCACAGCATCTGTGAGCACAGTCTCTGTGAACACAGCCTCTGTGAGCATGACCTCTGTGAGCATGGCAATGATATGCAAAGCTTCTGTGAGCACATCATTTGTGAGCAAGGTCTCTGTGAGTAAGGCCTATGTGAGCCAGGCCTATGTGAGCAAGGCTTAAGTGAGAAAGTCCTCTATGGTCTAGTCCTCTGTGAGATAGGCCTCTGAGAGCACAGCCTCTGTGAGCACAGCCATTGTAAGCTCAGCCTTTATGAGCAGGGCCTCTGTGAGCACGTCCACTGTGATCAAGGCCTCTGTGATCTAGTCCTCTGTGAGGTAGGCCTCTGTGAGCATGGCCTCTGTGAGAAAGACCTCTGTGCACAAGGTCTCAGTGAGCATGGCCTCTGTGTGCACAGCCTCTATGAGCACGGGCTCTGTGAGGTTGGAGTCTGAGCATGGCCTCTGTGAACTCTGACAATGTGAGTATGGACTCTATGAGCAAGCCTCTGTGATCATGACCTCAGTGAGCATGGCCTATGTTAGCAAGACATTTGTGAGCTAGTTTTCTGTGTGCTAGGCCTCTGAGAGCATTGCCTCTGTGAATGCAGCCTCTGTGAACATGGCGTCTGTGAAATAATCTTCTCTGAGCTCAGCCTTTGTGAGCAAGGTCTCTGCGAGCAAAGCCTGTATCAGCAAGGCCTCTGCGATCTCATCCTCTGTAAGCTTGGCCTCTGTGGGCATGGACTCTGTCACAAAGGCCTCTGTGATCTCATTCTCTGTGAACTTGGCCTCTCTGAGCATGGCCTCTGTGTGTAAGCCCCCTGTGAACAAGCTCCGTGACCAGGGATCTGTGATCACAGACTCTATGATCAAGGCCTCTGTGAGCATGGTTTCTGTGAGGTTGGAGTCTGTGAAAATCACCTCTGTGATCACTCGGAGCCACTCTGAGCAAGGCCTCTGTGAGCAAGGCCTCTGTGAGCAAGGCCTATGTGAGCAAGGCCTAAGTGAGCAAGGCCTCTGTGACCTAGTGCTCATTGAACTAGGCCTCTGAGAGAATTGCCTCTGTGATCGAGTCCTCTGTGCGCTAGACCTCTGGGAACACGGCATCTGTGAGCAGCGCCTCTGTGAGCATGGCCTCTGTGAGCACAGGCTCTGTGAGGTTGGATTCTGAGCCTGGCCTCTGTGAGCTCTGACACTGTGAGTATGGACTCTGTGAACATGGCCTGTGTGATTGTGTCCTCTGTGAGCATGGCCGATGTTAGCAAATTCTATGTGAGCAAGGCCTCTGTGAGCTAGTGCTCTAAGAGCACAGCATCTTTGAACATGGCCTCTGTGAGCAGGAACTCTGTGCACAAGGTCTCTGTGAGCACTCCCTCTATGGGCACAGCCTTTGTGAACACGGACTCTGTGAGCAAGATCTTTGTGAGCAAGGCCTAAGTGAGCAAGGCCTCTGTGATCTAGTCCTCTGTGAGCTAGGCCTCTGAGAGCACAGCCTCTCTGAGTTCTGACTCTGTGACTATGGACACTGTGAGCAAGACCTCTGTGAATATGGCCTCTGTGAGGAAGGCCTCTGTGCACAAGGTCTCTGTGAGCATGGCCTCTGTGATCACAGCCTCTATGAGCACGGTCTCTGTGAGGTTGGAGTCTGAGCATGGCCTCTGTGAGCTCTGATACTGTGAGTATGGACTCTGTGAACAAGGACTCTCTGATAATGGCCTCTGTGAGCATGGCCTATATTAGCAAGTTCTATGTGAGCAAGGCCTCTGTGAGCTAGTCCTCTGTGAACTAGGTCTCTGAGAGCACTGCCTCTGTGAACAAGGCATCTGTGAAATAGTGCTCTCTGAGCTCAGCCTCTGTGAGCTTGGCCTTTGTTAGCAAGGTCTCTGTGAGCAAGGCCTATGACAGCAAGGCCTCTATCAGCAAGGCCTCTGCGATCTCATCCTCTGTGAGCTTGGCTTCTGTGATCATGGCCTCTGTGACAAAGCCCTCTGTGATCTCATCCTCTGTGAACTCGGCCTCTCTGAGCATGGTGTGTCTGAGCATGGCACCTGTGAGTAAGCACTCTGTGGACAAGCTCTCTGTGATCATGACTGTGTGGGCAAGGCCTCTGTGAGGAAGAATTTTGTGAGCCTGGCCTCTGTGAGCTAGGCCTCTATGATAAAGGCCTCTGTGATCATGGCTTCTGTGAGTTGGAGTCTGTGAAAATTACCTCTGTGATCACAGTCTTTGTGAGGTAGGCCTATGTGAGCAAGGCCTATGTGAGAAAGGCATCTGTGAACTAGTCCTCACTGAGCTCAGTCTATGTGAACCTGGTCTCTGTGAGCAAGGTCTCTCTGAGTAAGGCCTCTATCACCAAGGTCTCTGAGATCTCATCATCCGTGAGTCTGGCATCTGTGAGCATGTGGCCTGTGACATGGCCCTCTGTGATCTTGTCCTCTGTGAACCTGACCTCTGTGAGCATGGCCTCTGTGAGTAAGCCCTTTGTGAGCAAGGTCTCTGTGAGCTCGGCCTCCATGAGCACAGATTCCCTGATCTCGGCCTCTGTGAGAAGGGATCTGTGAGCAAGGTTTCCGTGAGCATGGAATCTGTGAGCTGGTCTTTTCTGAGATCGGCCTCAGGCAAGACCTCTGTGAGTAAGGCATCTGTGAGCTCTTCTTCTCTGAGCTCAGCCTCTGTGAGCTTGGCCTCTGTGAGCAAGGCCTCTGTGAATATGGCCTCTATGAACACAGCCTCTGTGAGCATAGCCTCTGTGAGCATGGCATTTGTAAGCAAATCATCTGTGATCATGGCCTCTGTGAGCAGGGCCTCTGTGAGTAAGGCATCTGTGAGCAAGGCCTGTGTGAGCAAAGCCTAAGTGATCAAGGCCTCTGTGACCTAGTGCTTGTGAATTAGGCTTCTGAGAGCACGGCCTCTGTGAGCACAGCCTCTGTGAGGTTGGAGTCTGAATACAGCCTCTGTGAGTTCTGACATTGTGAGTATGGACTCTGAGCAAGGGCTCTGTGATCATGGCCTCTGTGAGCATAGTCTATATTAGTAAGACCTATGTGAGCAAGGTCTCTGTGAGGTAGTCCTCTGTGAGCTACACCTCTGAGAGCATGTCCTTTGTGATATCTGATTCTGTGAGTATGGACTCTGTGATCAAGGCATCTGTGAGCAAGGCCTCTATCAACAAAGCTTCTGAGATCCATTCCTCAGTGAGCTTGGCCTCTGTGAGCATGGCCTCTGTGACAAAATCCTCTGTGATCCCATCCTCTGTGTACTCAGCCTCTATGAGCATGGCTTCTGTGAGCACAACGTCTGCGAGTATGGCCTATGTTAGCAAGATCTATGTGAGCAAGTCCTCTTTGAGCTAGTCCTCTGTGAGCTATGCCTCTGAGAGCACAGCCTCTGTGACCAATGCCTCTCTGAGCAAGGTGTCCGTGACAACCTTCTTTGGGCAAGGCCTCTGTGAGCTCATCCTCTCTGAACTTGGGCTTGATCAGCACAGCCTCTCTGAGCTCGGCATCTGTGAGCAAAACCTCTGTGAACGCAGACTCTGTGAGCACTGCCTCTATGAGCATGGCCTTTGTGTTTACGGTCACTTTGATCTCAGCCTCTGGGAGCATCACCTACGTGGGCATGCGCTTGTGAGAACGGCCTCTGTAAACACAGACTCTATGAGGAGGACCTGTGTGAGCAAGGCCTCTGTGAGCTCTGACTCAGTGAGCAAGTTCTCTGTGAGCCCGGCCTCTGTGATATCAACCTTTGTGAGCAAGGCCTGTATGAGACCACCCTCTGTGAGCACAGACTCTGTAAGCAATGCCTCTGTGAGCAAGGTCTCTGTGTGTAAGGACTCTGTGAGAAAGGCCTCTGGGAGAAAGGTATCTGTGAGCAAGTTGTTTGTGAGAAAGGCCTCTGGGATCACAGTCTCTGTGAACAAGGTCTGTATGACCAAGGCCTCTGTGAGCTCAGGCTCTGTGATCATGGCCTCTGTGAGAAAAGCCTGTATGCGCACGACCACTGTGAGCAACATCTCTGTGAACATGGCTTCTGTGAGCACACCCTCTGTGAGAAAGACCTCTGCGAACACAGCCTCTGTCAACAAGGCCTCTATGAGCAAGGCCTCTGTGAGCAAGTCCTGTGTGAGATACTCCTCTGTGACTTTGGCCTCTGTGAGCACAACCTTTGTGATCTCGGTCTCTGTGAGAATGGCCTCTATGCCCTCGGCCACTGTGAGTACGGACTCTGTGAGCAAGGTTTCTGTGAGCACGTACTCTGTTAGCAAGCTCTCTGGGAGGATGGCCTCTGCGAGCACTGCCTCTTTGAGCAAGGCCTCTATGAGCAAGGCTTCTGTCTGCACGGGCTCTGTGTGTATGGCCTCTGTGAGCATGGTCTGTTTGAGAACGACCTCTGTGAGTTCATCCATTGTGAGCAGGGCCCCTGTGAGCACACCTCTGTGAGCATGGCCTCTATGAGAATGGCCTTTGTGAGCCTGGCTTCTGTGAGAATGGTCTTTGTGAGCATAGCCTCTGTGAGCATAGCCTCTGTGAGAATGGCCTGTGTGAGCCTATGATTTCGTCCTCTGGGAACAGGCCCCCTGTGAGTTCGGCTTCAGTGAGCTCGGCCTCTGTGAGCCAGTCCTCTGTGAGCAAGGTCTCTGTGATCACAGCCTCTGTGACAAGGCCTCTGTGAGCTCATCCTCTGTGAGAATGGCTTGTATGAGCTCGGCCACTATGAGCATGGACTCTGTGAGCAAGGTCTCTGTGAACACGGCCTCTGTGAGGAAAACCTCTGTGAGCTCTTTTTATGTGATATTGGCCTGTGTGAGCCAGTCCTCTGTGAGAATGGCCTGCATAGCATGGCCTCTGTGAACTCAGACTCTGTGAGAATAGCCTCTCTGAGCACAGACTCTGTGAGAAAGCCCTCTGTAAGCTTGGCCTCTTTGAGCAAGTTTTCTGATCATGGCCTCTGTGAGAAAGGCATCTGTGAGCTCTTCCTATGTGAGCACAGCCTCCATGAGCAAGGCCCTATCAGGAGGACCTTTGTGAGCATGGCCTCTGTGAGCATGTCCTCTTTGAGCAAGGCCACTGTGAGCATGGTTTCTGTGAGCTCAGCCTCTGTTAGTACGAACTCTGTAAGCACGGCATCCATAGCATGGCCTCTGTGAGCTTTCCTCTGTGAGCACAGTCCGTCTCGATAGGGTTCCTGTCACTTGGCCTCTGTGAGCACAGCCTCGGTGAGTAAGGTCTCTGTGAGCTTGGTCTCTGAGCACAGCCTCTGTGAGCATGGCCTCTGTGAGAACTGCCTCTGTGAGCACATCCTGTGTGAGAATGGCCTCCGCGAGCTGAAAATGTACAATGTGCCCTAGTCCCACCCTGCTCTGTCCCTCACTGGTCATGCTGTCCAGGTGCTCCCCTCGAGCATGGAGCCAGGGACCCAAGCCCACAGAAGCACACTAGGGATGCTGGGGCCCTGTGGCCATGTCTGGAGGCCTCTGTTGACGAAAGCATGAAGCAGTCCAAGGCCAAGCCCTGGTGCTGGCTCTGGACCATTGTTAGTGAGTGCTGGCTGCCCTTGGCAGGGGTGCACCCCTCTCTACTGGACCCCAGCCCCTGCCAGGACCTGAACCTATGGCAGGCCTGATCTGGTCCCAGGTGGGGTCAGTAGGGAAATGGGAGCTCAGATGGGCAGGTGAAGAAGAGAGGAGGAGGGTTGACCAGTCCTCCTGCCCAGATAAGATGAGTCCTGCCAAGGACACGGAGCCCCAGAACTGCTGGTCAGGGAGGCACAGAGCATGCCTGACACCAGCACAGGGAGCGAGTGTTGCCAGGGACCCTGGAGAGTGCCTGTCCTGGGCCCAGCTGCGGCTGGCATCTGTGTCCCCCAGAGACTTGAGCTGCACCCTCTACATTGGCAAAAGAAGAGGCTGGGCCTCTTGTAAACACTAAGTTTGTACTGAGATCAGAAATGACGTACGCACAGTGATGGCCTGGGGTGATGCCCTGCCAGATCCCAGTGGTGCCGGGGAAATCAGCACTGACCTCACTGCTGGGGAGCAATAGCCACATGGTCACTCCCACCTGTGAGCATGGTGGTGGACAGACCTGTGTACACCCACACTGGGATATGCCAGGGGTCTCAGTGCAGGACCGTCAGCCTCAGCTCAGCAGAAGTCATCTGGGCACTGCCTTGGGCTCTGGCTGGCTCAGTAGAGGGGCCCAGCAAATTCTGGCAGGTGCTCCGCCCCTCCCTGAAGCTCCTGCCCACCCATGGACACTAGGACTCCGGTGGCCCCACTGCCCAGATGCCTCACCTCTGCGTGGTCTCCCCCTCTGTGTCTATGCATCTTAACACTATTCAGCTGTCATAAAAGCACATCCTGCCTGACACTTGCTTACTACCCTCTGTGGGCTGCTTTGCTAGGCAGGATCTCAAGTGTCATTCTGAGGAGTGAGTTTTAGCAGATACAAGTGAACAGAGAGGTGGAGGCCCAGGTGCCCAGCACCACGCCTTCAAGTTCAGCTTGGATGGGAAATCTTCCTCTGCACTTGGCTCTCAAGCAGAGCCACCTCCCAGACTGTCCCTGGTCTGGATGCTTCTGTGTGGCCTCTGTTATGTTCTTTGTTCAGACTATGTTAGACATGACTTCTTCACTTGGAAGAGGAAGTGCAGGGTGGCTCTAAAACAAAGTTCATTTTTACAAGATGACATGGAGATCACAACATCTGTGAATTCGAGTCCTGCCTTTTTCACTTAGCATTATGGCATGAGCATGTCCCCATGTCATTAGATGCTTTACTACAGGGACTTTGGATTTATTCAGAGACCCTTTAAGTAAATGTAGTCACTACTTTTAAATTGATTCACTTAAAACTACTGACTTGATGAACACTCCATTGTTTTCCCCAGGTTTGATATTAAAACTTACAATTCACATTCTTGAATTGTAATTCAAATCTTAGCATGTGTCTTTTTGATATTTTTCTCAGGAGACAAGTCAGGAGTTATAATTGGTGAACCAAAGTTGGGTAAAGGTCTAGGACACACCTGACACATGGAAGATCTGCTCTTCTGAGATTTCACACAAAAGGACACACTCATCGGAAAGGTATGGAAATAATGCTTAATTCCTAGCAACAGCTGACAACCTGAGTGTTTTATTTTGTTTTGTTTTGGAAAATCTGCTTTTTTTTACCATTTAAAGAATGGCACCTGTTTTAGGTTGTGTTCTCTTGTAGCTGGTGAGGTTGAACAGTTCTCATATGGTGATGGGCTGCTTATTAGTCTTCTCTGAATTGCCTCTTTGTATTCATAATCCTTTCTTCCATGGAGATAACCTTTTTTTTTCTATTGATTTGCAAGTACTCTTTACATATTGAGAAAATTAACAGCCTTTGAATACTGCATGTTTTAAGTATTTTCCCCAATTTATCATTCTCTCCTATTTTTTTTAACATTAAAATGGTATGAAAATTTTAGGTTGCCAAACCCATCAAATTTTTCCTTAGTGTGTCTACGTTGACATCATATTTACAGAAATCCATCTCCACACCAGATATGTATTATAAAATATTCTTCCTTAGTTTCTTATGACTTTGCTGTTGTAGTAATTCATCTGGAGTCTATATAGATATGTGTTGTACTGCGTGTCCAATGTATTTATCTGTTTATAGTTGAGCAGTTATTCTGGTTCAGTCTGTCTCCACTAATTTAAGGTGCAAGTGGCCTTACACTAAAGGGCCGCACAGTCTGGTTCTATCTTTGCCTGTTCTGTTGAACTCTGCCTTGTCTCTGGCACTGACTCAGCCTTCCTGTTTCCTTAACCAGGTGAATTTCCATATCCCACTTCATATACGTCAGTGAAGTTCACAAAACTATGCAGGAAGATTTTTTTTGTGTGTGGGAATTTCATTTGGTTTGCTAGTCAATTTGGGGTGAACTGACATCCTTACAGTATATGTCGGATTGTTCATCTAGGAAAAGAAAGTGCTTTTATTTGGTTTGTTTCCTCAGTAAACATATTTCTGGATAAAGGGTATTTTTCATCATGTTTATTTACTTTTATTTTTATGTCACGTGGTTATTCTGAACAGCTTTTTAATTATTGCTGATGTATAGAAATTTATTATATTCATAATAGTATTATTTTGCTGCTGAACGTCTACCTTGACACCACAGTTCACATCTTGGCTCTTTGTGATTTGCTGTTTGAGAGAGGGGCAGAGGAGAAAACCTTCCTGTTGCAAATAACAACAGTGGCTCTTCTTTCCAACTCCTCGGGTTCCAGATGAGGGTGGGTGTCAGGAATGAGGGTCACATGCTGACTTTACTCTTTGCAAGGTGCCCACAAAGCTAGGGAAGCACTGGCCACTGATTCTCCATCTGGAGCACAGGTCCCTTGTGAAATTTGGTGGTTTTGGGTACCAGGATTGAACCAGGGGGTGCTCTACCACTGAGCCACATCCCTGACCCTTTGATTTTGAGGCAGGGTCTCCCTGAACTTGCAATCCTCTTGCCTCAGCCTCCCAAGTTGCTGCGATTGCAGGCATGTGCCACCGCACCCAGCCCTGGTAAAGTTTGGTTTCTGTCCATCTCCACTGGACTTTCCAGCCATGGCTCACTAGTACTCCTAGACATTCTTTTGGCCTTTCTCTATCTCTGAATGCCTATGTATTTTCACTATAGGACTTGAAATGTGTAAATTTGAAGTCTGGTTTCTCTGGTGGCCATACTTGGTGTTTCTAAGATCTGAGCTCTGCTGGAGTTCTCTGCCAACATCAGGACTAGCTCTCACTCTGCAAGACCAGAGAGGACCGTCCTTCCTCACTGGAAATGCTCTAGAACATGTCAAGTGAGGTCTGGGGCTTTACAGCACTAAAGAACTAGTGGGGGTTCCTCGGCGTCGGGGAAGCTTTTCAGTCATTGGTGAAACTGCGTGTACAGTTGCACACCTGTACCAGGAGCACCCCTGCTGTGTCCCTCACTCAGGTCCTGTGTGTTCATGGTTGCATTCTGTGACTATTTAGAAAGTCCTTGCTGTCTTTCTGAGTGATTCGTGTCTGGCACAGGGTCCTGCACCAAAGTCTGCACCCACACACACTCTGAGGGAGCTGGGTCCACATGTCTCAGGCTTTGGTTCATGTGCCTCAGTGACAGTCTGGGGACCCTCTGTTTCGGCTGATGTGCAGTTTACCCTGAATGCTCCAGCACCTGCTGGGGAGTCTCCCCATGCTGCGTGAGTCTGCAGGACTTCTGGTCACTGTGGGAGCTCTCTGCACTTTCTGCTCTTCACGTGTCTAATAGAGCTTCTCTATGAATTGCCCTGGCCTTCAGCGAGCCCCAGGATGGGCTCACAGGTCTGCAGTGAGCTTTCCTACTACCAGTGGGCTCTGCTTGCTTCTGTGAAGACCTCAGTTCCCAGCTTGCTTTGTGGTTTCTCTGAATCCTTCCATGTCCCATCTTCCTGTTCCCTGCCAGTCCTTACCCAAGTGTCTTCTGGGCAGTCTTCCTCTTTACCCCATCTCCTCTCTTGGTTCCCTGCAGCCTGTGTTCTGAGCATTCTCACTGAAGACATGAAAGAAATGCCTTCAATTTTCCTCAGCCTTCCACAGAGGGTGTTCCTCTGAACCCTGTTCTTCACTCCTGATGAGACCTGGCCCTTTGCCTGTGTGGCTGTGTAGCTCCAACACCTCTGCTGGGTTCTCCTCTCATTGTAGATCCTGGTCAGGAAGGGTAGCCAGCAGTGCCCTTGCTATCTGCTGTGGGGTCTTTGGCTGGATGTTTCACGCTGTCCCTAGTAGGTGTCCAGCTGGCTGGATCTGTGGCAGGTGTGAGACTGGCCTGCTGCTCTCTAAGTACAGTCCTGGATACATTGGAAAGTCATCTGTCCCTCTTCCCTTTCCTAAAATAATGTGGGAACCACTCAGCCACTGGAGCCTGGGCTCTACCCACCACCTTCTACTGCTGACCAATTCACCCTTGGGTCAGGGAGCCCAGGAGGGGTGCAGTAAGAGACCAGGAGAACCTGCTTCTGAGAGGGTCCCAGGGCAGCAGGTGGCAGGTGGCAGGGGAGGGCTCTTGAGGGTCTTCCTGGGGCACTGCCAGCCTTCCTGACCTCAGTGCTCTGCTGCACACCATCCCCCATCATTATTCACACTGAGCCATTCCCATTCAATCCTGAGTGCTTCCTCCTCAGCTTGATCAGCAGTGACCGCAATGTCGGGAGGAGCCAGGCACTTCCCAGCCCACATTACTTCCTCTGCCCTCACAGCGATCCCATCACCCATAGATGGGGTGTCTCCTGTGGTCCACAGCCTAACCGCTTTTCTGTTTTTCTCTCCTTTACTAATTATTCTGCAGGCAGAAGTTTTCAGCTGGTAGAAGAGAATAAACTCTCTGAAATAAGGTGGCCATGTGCCTCCAGAATGCCCCTTGATTTTAGCAGAGAAAACGGCAACAGCGAACATGGCCTTGCTGGCTCAGGGGGGAGGGGCAGCTCTGACCTCACGCCAAGTCTCCTCGGTGTCTCTATGGCCACGTAGCTGTTTCCTATAGTCCTCTTGCCCATTCAAGGTCCCATCGTGAGCCTGGTCATCTTGACCTTCAGAGGCAGCCTGTTTTTCAAAGGGAGTTTGTTCCTGGCCCACTGTGAGCTCCTGTGCTCTGCTGGCCCACCTGCCCCAGACCGGCTGCCTCCTGGCCATGGGCAACTGTGGTCCACAGCTCTGCCCTGGCCCCAGGGCATGACTCAGCCCCTGGCTGCACTGGCACACCCACCTCCAGGCCTCCTTGGGCCAGGCCCTGCAGCCTCCACTCAGTCTGCCTCTCCCCTGGCCCTTACTCCCATCTGCTCAGGACTCACCTGAGCACTCAAGCTTTGCCTCAGGCTACAACAAGCCAAGCCAAGATGAGCTCCCTGAGGCTGAGGCCAGCAGAGGAGGGAAAGGCAATGTGTTTCTGACACCTTTGTGAACAATCATTTACAAACCTGGGGATTGAATGCTGGACCCTTTTCTGACTCACTGAGAAATGTGTGTTGGCACTTGAAGCTGCTGCATACTGAATTTGGAGCAACTGACCCTCAGACACATCAGTGACTTGACTAAAAGGAAGCAAAGATAATACTTGGACAGGAGATCATCCACTTTAAGTCAAATTCTCTTCTCTATTATATTCTACTCCTGCCCCTGGCCTCCGCACAGCCCCATCTCTGGTGTTTGGGCACTCCAGAGGAAACAGAATAGTCTTAGAATTGGAAAGATGATTGGATGCTAATATTTCAGACACATATGGCTTTGAACTTTGCAGCTATTGGTGTATGCATAGATACACAATTATAAAATAATTTTACAGTAAATGAAAGTTTGATGTGCACCTAGAATGGGTTTAAAACATGCTAACTGTATTGGAGAATGTAACAAACTGACTGCAGTGCCTATGCTCAAGTACTCATATTTGGTGGTATCGAAAATTCCTGAATAAACAATTGAATGGCACTTGGTGTCAGCACATATGGGGGTCTAATTACACACTAAAGTTTCAAAGGAAAAGCATAGAATATTAAATCATCTCTGAGTTCAAATTCTGATCCTGCTACTTATGTTCTGTGTTATCCTTCCTCCCTGAAATTCAGATTTGTTTTTATAAAGAAAATGAGACTCTTGCAAGTAAATATCAGATATGAAATATGAAACATGATTGCCTATTGGGAAAACAAATTTTTTCTAAAAGTATACTATGTCCTCCTGCAATAAGTGAATTTTCTTTTTGTAACTGTGCCCCCTAAATGACAAACAACTTCAATTCCCATGTTATTTTGAGTGGAAATATACAACATATCTGGCAAAAACAACTGAGCCACATCTGCACTGAGTCATATCCCCAGCCCTTTTTACATTTTATTTTGCAACAGCGTCTCCTGATATTGCTGAGGCTGGTTTTGAACTTGCAATTCTCCTGCAGCATCCTCCCCAACTGCTGGGATTATAGGTATGTGCCACTATGCCTGAGTGTTTTCTTTTTTTCTTTCATTTTAAAAAATTCTTTCTATATAGATATACAAAACAGTAGAATGCATTTTGAAATGTACACAAATGGAGGATAATTTCTCATTCCTCTGACTGTATATGATGATGAGTCCCACCAATAGTGTAATCATACATGTATATAGGGTAATAATGTCTTTCTCATTCTGTTGTCTTCCCCACCCCCACACTCCTCACCTCACTCCCCTCTGCACAATCCAAAGTTCCTCCATTCTTTCCTACCCCCTCTACAGATGAGCACCCACTTATCAGAGAAAACATTTGGCCTTTGGTTTTTTGGGATTGGCTTATTTCAATTAGCATGATAATCTCTAGTTCCGTGCATTTACCTGCACAAGTCATAAATTCATTCCTCCTTAAGGCTGAGTAATATTCCATTGTGTGTATGTACAACAATTTCTTTATCCATTCATCTGCTGATGGGCACCTAAGTTGGTACTATAGTTTAGCTATTGTGAATTGAGCTGCTGTAAACATTGATGTGACTGCATTACTGTAGTATGCTCATTTTAAGTCATTTGGGTATAGCCTGAACAGTGGGATAGCTGGGTAATTCCTTTCCAAGTTTTCTGAGGAATGTCCATACTGCTTTCCAGAGTGGTTGCATTAATTTGGAGTCCCACCAGCTATATATGAGTGTACTTTTTCCCCCACATCCTCATGAGCATTTATTATTGCTTGTATTATAATTGCCATTCTGACTAGAGTGAAAGAAAATCTCAGCGTATTTGAGATTTGCATTTCCCAAATTTCTAATAATATTGGATATTATTTCATATGTTTTTTAACATTTCTATTTCTTCTTTTCAGAACTGTCTGCTTAGCTCATTTGCTCACTTGTTAACTGTGTTATTCATTTAGTTTTTTTTTTGTTGTTGTTGCTGTTCATCTTTTTTTTTTTGGGGGGGGGGGTCCTTGTATATTCTGGATATTAATCCTTTGTTAGAGGAAGAGCCAGCAAAGATTTTTCTCCCTTTCTTGAAATTCCCTCTTCACACTCTTAAATACTTCCCTTGCTTACAGATTTTTAATTTGATGCCATCCCATATATTAACTCTTGGCATTATTTCCTGAACTTTAGGGGATCCATTGAAAAAAAATTCCTGTGCTTATATAGTGAAATGTTTTGACCCTATGTTTTCTTATAGAATTTGCATAGTTCTTGTTTAGTTCCTAGGTCTTTAATTCATTCTGAGTTGACTTTTTTGCAGGTTGAGAAATGAGAATCTAGTTTTATTCTTTTATATAGGGAAAACAGCTGTACCAGCACTATTTGTTAAAAAGTCTTGTTTTTTCTCCAGTGCATGTTTTTGACAATTTTTTTCAAGGATCAGATGACTATAGATGTGTGGGTTTGTTTCTGTGTCTTGTATTCTATACCATTGCTCTATGTCTGCATTTAAACCAGTACCATGTAGTTTTTGTTACTATTGCTCTGTAGTATAATTTGAAGTCAGGTATTGCGATCCCTCTAGCATTACTTTTTGGGCTCAGTGTTTCTTTGGCTATTCTGTTTTTTTTTTTTATTCCTCCAAATGAACTTTAGGACAGTTATTTCTAATTCTATGAAGGAAGTTATTGGTATTTTGATGGAGATTGCTCTGAATCTGTATATTTCTTTTGGTAGTGTGGCAATTTTGACAACATTCTTCCTATTTCAGCTCATGGTAGGTCTTTCCATCTTCTTCAAATTCTTTCTTCAATGTTCTATAGTTTTCATTGTGGATGCCTTTCATCTCCTGGTTAGATTTATTCTTGGGTATTTCTTTTTTGAGGCTATTATGAATGAAAATGTTTTCCTAGTGTCTTTGTCAGCAGATTCATTATTTATATATAGGTAAGTATTGATTTCTATCTTGATTTTGCAACCTGCAACTTTGTTGAATTTATTAGCTTTAGTAGTCTCCTGGTGGAGCTTTGCGTCTTCTAGGTATAGGATCATATCATTTACAAATAGTGATAATTTGACTATTCTTTCCTATTTTTCTTTCTTTCATTTCCTTCACTTGCCTAATTACTCTGGCTAGAATTTCCAGCACTATATTGAATAGAGGTGGTGAGACTAGACATCATTGTATGTTTCTAGATTTTGAAAGAAGTATTTTCAGTTTTTCCCCATTCACTCTGATGCATTTGGGTTTTTCATACTAGCCTTTAGGATATTGAGATAAATTCCTTCTCTTCCTAGTTTCTTCAGTGTTTTTGTCATGAATGGGTGCTGGATTGTTTTGATTGTTTCTTCTGCATCTATTGAGATGACTACATGATTTTGTCCTAAATTCTATTTAGGTGGTGACTTACATTTATTGATTTACATATGTTAAATTATCCTTGCATCACTGGGCTAAGACCAATTTGATCATTATATCAAATCCTCTTAATATTTTGTTGAACATGATTTGCTAATATTTTATTAAGAATTTTTACATCTAACTTCATCAGAGATATTGGATATTGGTCTCTAACTTTCTTTCCGTCATGTGTCCTTATCTGATTTTGGTATGAGTGTGATACTGACTTCTGAGAACGAATTTGGAAATATTCCATTACTTTCTATTTTATGGAATAGTTTGAGGAACATTGGCATTAGTTGTTCTCTGAAGATCTGGTGGAACTCTGTCAATGATTCATCTGGTCCTGGGCTTGTCTTTGTTGAATGGCTTTTTATTACTGCTTCTATTTCATCTTTATTTATTGGCCTGTTTAGGTTTTCTCTGTACTCTTGAATCAAAAATGGCAAGATTTGCATATGTGTCTAAAAATGTATCAATTTTGTCTAGATTTTCCATTTTATTGGAGCGTGAGTTTTCAAAATAATCTCTAATAATCCTCTGAATTTCTGTGATGTCTGTGGGGATATTTCCTTTTTCATCTTGGTTTGGTCAGCTTTTTTGCTGTTGTGACCCAAAGATCTGACAAGAACTATTAGAGGAGGAAAAGTTTACGTTGGGCTGACAGTTTCAGAGGTCTCAATCATAGCTGGTGATATCCTTTTCTGGGGTTCTGAGATGAGGCAGAACATCATGGTGGAAGTGTGCTCTGGAGGAAAGCTATTCAGGTCATTGTGATCAGGAAACAGAGAGAGGCCTGTGCTAATGAGGGCAAAATATATTCCCCAAAGGCACATCTCAAGGGACCAGCTACTTCCAGCCATACCTTACTTTTCCATAGATACCAGCCCATTAATTACTATCAGAGAATTATTATACTGATTAGGTTAAACCTCTTATTGTCCAATCATTTCATCTCTCAAGTCTCTTACATTGTACCATATATGAGCTTTTTTAAGACATCTCATATCTAAACCATAACACATGTCTAATATTATTAATCTGGATCTTCTCACTTTGTTTTGTTTAGTTTGGCTAAGAGTTTGAATACCTTTTATTCCAACTCTTTGTTTTGGAATTGATCCTTTGTCTTTTTTTATTCTCTAATTCATTGATTTCAGCTCTGAACTTAGTTATTTCCTCCCTTCTACTGATTTTGGAATTGATTTGTTCTTACATTTTGAGGGTTTGAAATACATCAGTAGGTTGTTTATTTGGGATATTTATCATTTTCTTATGCAGTCACTCATAGGTATAATCCTTACTCTGAAAACCACTATAATAATGTTTCAGATTTTCTGATGTTTTATCAATATTCACTTTTACTTAGCTTTCTTACCACTGTAATCAAAATGCCCAATAAGAGCAATTTAGAGGAGGAAAAGTTCACTTGGTGCTCATGTTTTCAGAGGTCTCAGTGCATAGATAGCTGCTTCCATTGCCCTGGGACCATGGGGAGGCAGCTCATTTTAGGGGAAGGGTCCAGCAGAGGAAATCCACTCAGTCTGTGATGGGATCAGAAAGAAAAAGAGAGGGAGATAAAGGGGTTTAGGAAGAACAAATTTCCAGACCATGACCCTAGTGACTTACTCCTCTAGACACACTACACCTGCCAATAGTCACCACACCATCCATTCAAAGTAGAACAGATTAGGTTCAGCTGCCATAATTTAATCATCTCATCTCTGAATAATTCCTGTATTAACTGGAGTTTTAAGTGGACATCTCATATACAAATCAGAATAATAAACTGTAAGTTGATGAGACAAGTGAGTTGAAATAATTCAGTATTATTATACTGGATTCTGTAATATAGACTCTAATTCAGGTAATATCTGTTTTAGGTAATTAGGTGCACCAACATTTGGGGAATAAAAATTTGCTAGAAATATATGATATTATTTGACTACTCCATTTACTACTTTGATGTTACCTTCTTTGTCTGTTCTAAATCTTTTGCTTGAAATATGCTTTTTTAAAAAAATATGAGATTATCTACTCCTTGTTATTGGGGACTTCAGTTATATGTTATATAAATTTCAATTCTTTTCACTTTCAGCCTTTGAAAGTAAATTGCCTTTGCCATATATATCTTGTTTTAAAATCTATTCTGCAATCCTTTGCATTTAAATATAATGTCATTACTGAGAGATGTTGATTAGTTCATGTCACTTTATTTCTGATGATTAATTTGGTGCTATTTCTCATTTTCTGATGAGTCTTCAAATGTGAACTCATGATTTGTTTTACAAGTTCTTCTACACATAGTATTTATTCAAGTATTTTCTGTAGAGTCAACTTAGAAGTCATTAATTCTTTTAGTTTCTGCTTATTTTATTTCTTATTTGATTCTAAATGATAACCTTGTTGGATATAGTAATCTGGATTGACAGTTTTCTTTTTTTAAATGTATTTTTGGATGTTGATAGACCTTCAATTCATTTATTTTTATGTGGTGCTGAGAATCAAACCCAGTGCCTCACACATGCCAGACAAGCACTCTACCACTGAGCAACAACCCCAATCGTCAGTTATTTTGTTTCAGGGCTTGAAACAGATGATTCTAAATCTTTCTGTGCTGAGAAATCAGAAGTAATTCTTATTGACTCCCCTGTAAATTTGAGATGATTTATTTTTTCTTGAGGCTTTTAAAATTCTATCCTTGCTGTATATATTATTCATTTCAATTCCAGTGTATGGTGAAGAGGTTCTTTTGTGATCTTGTCTATTTGGGGTTCTGAGTTCCTCCCATATTTAGATGTCCATCTCACTCTTAAGGTTTCAAAGATGTCCTGTCAGTATTACCCTGAAGAGGAATTACAGGCTATTAGCTTCTATCTCACAATATTCTTCAATTCCAATGATTTTTAAATTTAATATTGGCCTAGAGTTCTTGTATGCTTTGATCATAATTACTTATTTTCTTTTTTGGTACTACTATATGGATATTCTAGACCAGCCACTTTGTCTTCCAGATCTGTCATTCTGTCTTTAGTAAGATATACTCTATTAGAGAAACTTTTGAGTGAACATTTTATTTGATTTATTGAGTCCTTCATTACTAAGTTCCTGCTAAGTTATTTTCAATATATCTATCTCTTTTTCAAATTTCTTATTCATAGCCTGTATTTACTTCTTTAATTCATTCAGTTATTTTTCTGTGTTCTCTCAGAATTCATTGATCATTTTTATAATCATGCTTGTGAACTTTTATCTCGTATTTTATACACTACAGTATCTTTGGAATCAGTTACTGGTGAATTATGAAATTTGGATTGTGTTGCATTATCTTGTTTTTTCTTATTTCTTGTATTTCTTTGTTGAGTTTAATGCATCTATTTTTGTATGAATTTCTCTTCATACCATTTTAAGGCACAGCCTTCTCTTTCCAAAATATCCTAGATTGTTCTAGATTGAGAACTCTCATAGTGCAGTATCTATGGACTTTGTGTTAATTCCCTGCTTTTACTGTAGGAGTAGGTGTCCATTAGTGGGACCTGGAGGCCCTTCCTTCAGTCATTACTATGCAGGACCTGTTAGGTTTTTTGTTTGTTTGTTTGTTTGTTTGTGTTTGTTTTGTTCTTTTCTGTTCTTTGTTTTTAAGTATTGCAGAATGGGAGTGCTATGGAAGAATAGGTTTACTTTAGATTATGTAGAGGGGAAGTGGTATGGGGGTAGGAAGAATAGTGGGTGAAACAGGCCTTATTACCTCATGTACAATATGACTGCATAACGGATATGATCCTACAATATGTACAATCAGAAAAATGAGAAGTTATTCTCCATTTTTATGATTAATCAAAATGCATAAGTGCCTTCTACTGCCATGTATAAATAATTAGAACAAATACAAAATTTTTAAAAATCACAAAATTTGAGTGTTAATTTTTGTGTGGAGCAGTAGGCACTATCTCTCATCTGGATTTAGCTTACCAGAAGATTCTGTACTCTGTGAAATTCTAGTGTTCACTTAGATTACCAGCACCAATCTGGAAGCTGGAGTAGCCTAAAACAGAAGCTGGTTGTAAAAGCTTTCTACTTCCCTTTTCACCAACATAAGGTAAGATGAAATGGGAAGTACAGTTTTGTCTGGACAACCAAATTGTTGCACTGCTGGGGTTGGGCGTCTGCAGAGTTCTTAGAGGAAATTTATGACAATGAGGCTTACCTCTAATAAGGGTTTTAGGAGCTTTGTTGGGTGGTATCTCTTCTGGAGAGCACTCCCCTTAACTGTGAAATAGACTTGGATAGAGTAGTCTGGGGAAACGGGCACACAGAGGATGTTCTTTGGAAGACCTGTCCTCATGTTACTGAATCTCTATGCCTCACTTGTTTCTACTTTCCAAGCAGGTATGCAGTGTGCTAATACCTTCTTCAGTGCCCCCATGACATCCTTGTTTCTGAGACTGCAGATGAGAGGATTAAGTATGGGTGTGACAGTGGTATCAAAGGCGGACACTACCTTGTCCTGTTCAGGTGTGTGGAATGACAGGGGCAGCACATATGTGTAGAAGGCAGCCCCGTAGGAAATGCTGACCACATCAGGTGGGATGAACATGTGGAGAAGGCCTTTTTGCAGCCCTTGGCAGAGTGCCTGCAGTGAATGGTGAACAAGATGAGAGCATAGCAAGTGGAGATGATAGATACAGGAATGAGTAGCATGAGGACACAGCAGATGTACATCAGGGTTTCACACAAAGATGTGTCAGCACAGGCCAGTTTGAGAACTTTCTTGCATCCTCTTTGCTCTCCCTTTGTACCCCTAGTCTCCTGCAGCATATAACCAAAGTGACCTTGGGGGACCTCATCACACCAGGTCACTTTCTGCTGAAGCCTGAATTGTGTGACAGTCTATTCTAACTCTTATCTTGAAGTTGGCTCCTACCCCCTCCAGTGTGCTGGTCACAGGGCTGCAGCCCCATGGTCACCTTGATGACCCTCTCTCCCCTCTCAGTGTTCCCAGCCCAGGACTGCCATCCTCATCTTCCCTTGCCTGGGACCCTCCACAAGTCTGAGCTGACCATCCTGTGTGCTTCAGGGGTTGGTTCAGAGGCCACCTTCTCAGAGGACTGCTGTGGTTCCACTTGATGCCTTTGTACTTCTTCCTGGTTCTTACCACCACCTGATGGACTACAGGTTCATTTTGCTTTTGTTTGACTGTTGGTCTGGAAAGTGAGCCCTGTGTGGGTGAGGATTAGTGCCTATTGTGTTATCCACTCTCACCATCTAAAAGAATGAAAGGTGTGTTGTAAATACTTGTTAAATCATTAAATGGATGGCTTTTAAAATACATCAGTCAATGAAATGCAGATCATGTATTTTTGATTTTTAAGTTGATCCACTTCTTGGAGAATTTTTTTAAATACTTCTAGGTTTGTTTTATTAAGTGTGCTAATGGAAAATACATTTTTAAAAAAATACCAGGCCTGAACTGGTTCAGATTGAGGATGAGCACTTACCTAAAGTGTAGAGTTCCTGTGCTCCCTCCCCAGAACCACGAAAATGAAGGCAAACAAGGAAATAAATCCCAGGCCTATTTGTCTTTTCACCAAAATAAAATTGTCATAAAATAGGATCCCCCCACATTTTATAAACAAACTTAGTTCTAGGAAACAAAGAATGAAATTATGGCATTTGCCAGTAAACAGATGAAAATGGAGAATATCATGTTAAATGAAATAAGTCACTCCTCAAAACCAATAGCCAGATGTGGATGCTAATCCACAACAAGGGAGGGGGGAGGGGGGAGGAATAAAACAGACTTCTAAGGCCAAGCACTAAGACAAATTTACTCCTAAGTCTCTGAGATTTATGTATATAAATTTGGAACAATTACTCCCTGAGCCTTAAAATCCAGACACCTCCTCAGAGAGTACTGAAAATGACCACCTACTTGATAATACAAGATGGATTTACACTTTCTTTTTTCTTCTGAATCTGCCCTTGCTATGACAACTCTCCTTTCAGGTAGGGTCCAATGACTATGTTAAAGATAACTGAAGCTTCCATTGTTATTGGACATGCAGAGATTGTACTGTACGGTTAAATGGTTAGAGTTTGAATTTCTCCTGTTAAAAAGATATTTTTAAAAAGCAGAAAATTATTATGCATGATTTGTTTTAATAGCAAATATTCATCTCCTTCCTATTACCATAAAAATTATATCTTAAAAAATGCCAAGATATTTATGATTAACTTTCTTTAATAAGTTTAGTAAAGTTGTAAAATATATAGCAAGTGTTAAAACATGTGGGCAGAAGAATCCTCCTCCTATTACTCCACAGCTAATACCTGAAACCCAGGGACACACTTTTGTGTAAGACAGAGAACTTGCAGAGGTCTGGGATGAGATCACTCTAGACTCAACATGATCAAAAATGTCTTTGGAGGAATCTGAGAGGAAGGAGAGTCAGAGAAAGGGTGCTATTGTAAACTGCACCTAAACTGATTTAGTCCCTGATTTGAAGTAGAGAGAGCTGTTAGGGGCATCATAGGCCAGAAGGCTGCCTCTAGGGTCTAACAAACCAGGTCTGGCAACTCAAAAACCAAACAGAAAATGTCCAGGTCAAAAACATGAAAGGAGATTTGTGGGGAGGTGGAGGAGATCCATCTCCTCAGCCCTGACTTGAGCATCTGAAGTGAGGTTTTATAGAAAGAGAATGAGGATGAGGATTAGGCTTGGAACAACTGAAGGCTTTGCAGAGTTTCCAAAGCATGAGCTCTTGGCCAGGTGTGCTCTTTTGATGGTTATCTCAGGACTGGTCAGGCAAGGCCTTGTGAAGTAAGGAAGCTCTTGTTGCCTGGCAGGAGCCTCTGCTTCTCAAATGAAGTCTATAAGGTCTGACCTTGTTCCTGGAATCCAAGGTGACTTGGAGCAATGGAGGGGAATGCAAAATGGAGACAGAGGTTCAAAGTTTTACTCCTGCTTTTAAACAAGCACTAGGCATTAGCAGGCAAAGAAAAGATTCTAAGTTCTTGTTACAGGTCCATGGGCCAAGGAATATCTCTGGTCTCTTATGAGCTAGAAAAGCCTAGAAAATGAACCTGAAGTTTGCATGAGGGAATGCAGCCCTGCCAACAACACCAGGATTTGAGCCAGTGTATCCACCTTTGGAATTCTGATCTTCTGGACTGTAATATATTAAACTAGCATTTTGATAACACAATAGCTTTAGGAAACCAATATGCCAAGGATTTCCTCAGTTTTTAAATAAAATGTAGACAAGTTACTGATGATAAATTGGCCTATAGGTATGCAGTCCTCAGTGTAACAGACATTGCTGTGCATGCTCCAAGGCTTGGATGAGGCCACTCTGAGCCCAGAAATGAAGTCATGACTGTAAGCATCATCATCTCACAGTTGGCAAACCTGTGCTCAGAGAGGTGAAGCTGCAGAGCTGAGTCAAGGCTCAGGGACCCATCCTCCATCTTCCCTGCTCTCTGCTACTACTCTTAACTACTCCCAAATGACAAAATATCTTTTGTTTCCTAGGCATCAGTTAAGTTTGAGTCACCTAGTAAAAGGTAAATGAATACAAAGGAAAGAGCTATAATCACACTCAGGAAAACTTTGAATTGTCCTTCATACATAGTCAATAAGTAATAAATAGCAAAAGGAAGATAATTTGTTAAGAAACTGAAAATTCTTTCTAACTCTTGGAAAATCCTCATATGAAGGTAGGAAATACACACATGCACACACACACACACACACACACACACACACACATACACATTGTTCTCACCCAACATCCCTTGAGAAAGACCATGAAACTCCTAGCTTATAAATATGACTATTGAGCATCTGTCACAAGGACAGCTTCTTATCTCCAAGTGAACAGGGTGCCTGTCCTTCCTCTGCACTTGCTCCCAGTCCTACATCAGCATCTTCACCATTACATGATGTGTGAGATCCATATTGCTTTGTGGTGCCTGAGAGTTGAAGGAGATTTTCTGCAAATTGTGTCAGGAGGAGTTGGAAGAGTTTACTCTAATCAAGAACCCTTAAGACCAAGGCTACTGCAGAAGAAAAAGCAACACATTTAGAAAAAAAAATTGCATGGAAGTGCAAGTCTAATTAAAACATTGTGGAATAAATTAAAATACTACTAGAAAAATCCTGTCAATTATTTAAAAAACTACAACTGTGAGTTAAGTTAGCATATGTTTTGATGCAACTGCCTTTTCCTACAGTATTTTCCTAGGTATAAATGTCCTCAAACATGGAGGAGATGGGTTTTGTTCCTTAAACAACATTTTGAAAACCACTTCAAGGGAAACAGCAATCTGTGCAACTTGAACCCAGTTTTCTCACACAGTGTATTTCTGGTCCTGGCAGCACACCATGGCATTCTCTTCAATAGGGCTTCCTGAGAGTGTGGCTGCTCAGAGAGGTACAGGCAACCTCCAGACCCTGAACCTAGTGATTACAGGGACACCCTCAATCTCATGATTCACTGCCAGAGCTGGCCATGCTCTCCAGAGTTAATACTAAGCATCACACCTTGGGGAAGTGAGGGGAATGGGCCTTCTTTTTCAGCCAGGTGGTCTCCTTTGCCCCTCCTGGGGAGTCAAGGACACAGTCCTGAGCCCTCTCCCTGGGCACATGTTGAACCCTGCTTACCTGGTGCCACCTCCTCTTCTCTCCACCACACTCATGTGAGGCTATGTAGTGGAGGGGTGTGCAGTCCTTCTCCCACCCATTCCTCTGGGCCTCAGGTCATAGGTACAAGGCTGACGCCTATGGCCATCCTTTCCCAGACCAGGAACACCTGGAACTTGCTTAGCAAGAAGATGGGAAGCAAGGGTCACTTGTTTCTCTGTTGCAGAGGCCCAGGTGTGGGGTGGAGACACTGCATCACAAGTGGGCTCCACCAGTCTGGCCTCTTTGAGCCCCCAGTGGGAGCTGGACTGTGTCAACATTGGGGACTGAGGAAGGACCCTTGAAGATTGCTTGTAGAAATGGGCACTGAGTCAATATGAAAATCTGAAAGATAATAAGCTTAAATTTCACTAGGAAATTTTAATATGGAGATAATCAGATGAGTGACAACTTGTTCTATTAAAATACTCACCTTGGTGTTATTTCCAATAAGAAAGCAGAGGAAACCCTTTCTCCCTTTGAAGAGATTCCCCATAGCTTCTCTGGGAGGAGGAAAAGCAGTTGTCTGCAGAGCCCTCATCAGCTGTTCAGAAGCTGAGGCCACAGGTTTGTTCTTAACTATGTTCAAAGAAACTTCCTGCTTGCACCTTTCCAAAGGCACAGCCTGCATCACTAGTGCTCACTGTAGCTAAACACCTTGGACACTCATGGAAAGAGCAATACTGATAATGCCAACCAGCACAGCAGCCCCAGCCTCATCTCACACCTGAATTTTCAGTCCTAGGGAGGAGAGTCCCTTCCTGCCTCCACACTGGAGCCCATGTACCCTACAGTATCTACCACCTGCCTGCTCCAACAGGAAGCAACATCTGTGAGAAATCTACCCAAAACCAGTGGTGTTTCTTTATCAATATTGAATACTAACTAGAAGTCAATTAAGAATTAGTTATGTGGGAAAGAATTTAAAGTTCTTTTGGTTTTAGCTTAACATACAATTCTATGTGAGCTTTTATAATTCACCTAATTTAATTGACTTTCAGTTTCCATGCAGTCCTTCAAACAGGAAATGACTAGAAAGAGTGAAAAAAAGATTTATTAAATTGAAATTTGTATATTAGAGTGCCACACCTTCTAAATGAAATGGTTTCCACTCATTCATTACCCCAGTATTTACTGACAACATTTTCTCTCAGGAAATGTCTAGATGCTTGGAAAGCATCAAAGAACAAAGTGAAGATCCTGTTTTTCATTACATGATAAGTAAAAATTTGAATAAAATAAAATGAGCCTAAAGGACTGATCAAAGAAAAAAGAGAAAGTCTGCGACCTAATGCAGAGGTGTTTATAAATTTCTTACCTTGCTTCTTTCAGCTGGTTTGCCCCAGCCAGTCAAAAACAACTGTAGCATTTCTGCGGTCTTCATAATGTTAAGCAAAGCAGGCAAGGGGTGTTTGACAATGAACTTGCTTGTCTGTCAGATTTATGAAGTTCTGCCTTTAATACAATCTCAACAGAAGTAATAATTAACAAACCTGCCTACTGTTTCATTCATTGTTTTCATGGAAAACAGTCTGTTGTTTCAGGTCAAGCTGTGGATGCAACATAGATATGTGCCGTTATTATGGCCTTGCCCCAGTATGTATGAACTCCTATATGGAATCAGGACCAATGTCCATGGTCAGGGCCCTTAGCAGAGCCCCACTTCTATCCACCAGCCACAGAACTGTGGCAGGCACATGCTGTCACCCTCTACCCCCTAGGCGGCAGAGGTCTGCTTTCTCCTCTCCTTGCTAATTCAACATCTGAATAATTTTTGTCAGCTTATCTGCTCACTCCTTTTCTGAAAACTTCCTTAGCGTTTACTAGACTATAGAATACATACTTTGTGTTTTTCACTGTTATAATTTTATGTTGCATAAATGTAAACATTTACTTACATAAAACAATATATCAAAGCCTGAGTTCAGATCATTTCATGTCCACACCGCTCATATTTAAAAAGACCTCACAAGAGGTCTTTTACCTTCCATATTGGTCCTCAGACCCTTAGGAGACCAGTTCACCTGGCATCTGGCAAAAATTTATCATGACTTTTATGAGCACATCACACTTGGGAAACTTTGTCCCAGGCCATTTTCACAGGATTACCACACTGGCTACTGTGTTGTGCACAACATGCTTGTCTCCTTTGGCAATTGTCTGCCAGTTAATATCACGGTTTGCACACCGAGTGAAAATCAGACAGAAGAAGGCCTGACCTGAGTCCCCGTGTGCCTGTTGCCCAAGTGAGATGACAATTTGTCTAAACACCAGCTACTCCATCTCCAATGGGGCTAATTAATTTTTAAATACTTCATGGAATTTGTGAGTATCACAGAAAACAATTGAATATGTTTTAAAATATAGGGACAGATATTCTTCTTTTTGCCATCATCTGGAATGGCACATGCCCTATTGCAAGTATGCAATTAATTAAATTAATTTTAGGTTTTTATGATTGTCATTTTCTTCCTTCTGATGAAGGCAGGTAACCAAATCCAGGCTGCCAGAAGCCAGCAGGTCCTCTGTGCTGGGGTGCCAGGGACACCTGGGGGCCAGGGCTGTGTCTGTTCCAGGACACTAGGAATTCGCCATCCTCTTGTTGAATGAAAAGGTGAGTGTGGTGACATAGTCACAAGGAGCTGAGGGAGAGTGAGCACTTCAGCACATCCACCTTGTAGAAGCTGAACTGTGAGTAATTCAGGTACATTTTCATTCCATCCCTCAGAACTGCCAAAGAATATGTGTGTGTGTGTGTGTGTGTGTGTGTGTGTGTGTGTATTCACACCCCACATGAGCATATATTTTCAGTAATGTTACCCGGGGATATGTGGCCAAGAGGTGCCCACTGAGCCTTGCTTCCCAGGGCTCCCTGTGCTGAGATTGGGGTACTCTGTCTGAACAGGGTGATGTTCTGTCAGGGGCAGTTTCCCCACATTGGGCCCATGGAGCATATCACTCATGCCCTTTGCCCCAGGCATTTCACTCTGAAACCCCAATTTATCTTTGGCATTCCCACAACACCTGGATCTAATCTGGTGGCTTACTTCCTACCTTGCTGCCTGTGCCACCTGCTGACACTGTCCCCACATGTTAGATGGACAGATGCTGAGTGCCAGCACACACCTTGGGACCCAGTTACCCCTTGGGACTCAGGCACTATCACAGGCCTGGAAGTGTCTGAGCAGGGCAGGCCTGGCTGGGCCCCGCACCTGTCCCTCCTGTCACATGTGCTGACTACAGGAGACACCCTAAGGTGTCTCCCACAGGCTCACTGCACCACAGGCCCAGCTGTCAACTAGGGAGGGAGGGGGTGGTGCATGAAGCCCTTGGTCTGTGGTGCCTGGCTAATTTGCACAGCCTCCCCAGGGCTCACTGTCCTCACCGGCTCCCTTCCCTCACACCTCCCTCTCACTGGACAAGGAGTCCTGGACCAAACTCCACTCAGGCTCTCTTGGCTCTTTCCAACCAGGCCTGACTTAGGGCCTTCTGTGCTCATCTCTGCATCTTCCAGTTTCAGCAAAACTCCAACTAAGCATATGGTCAGAGCTGCTACCCAGGGTGTTGACTGCCCTGGGTGTCCCCTGTGCTCCTTACCATCCCCCCCCCAGATCATGTCTGGTCCTGCTCTGCCTTCAACAAGAATCCCTCCAAGTCAGCTTAGCCAAGACCAGACATTTCCTCACACTGACTTTCCATCTGAGGAAACCACAGCTGCAATTTTAGCTGCAGACCCTGCTTATCCAGCTGCCCAGACTCTCCCCACCCTTCTGGTGCCTCTACCCCAGCCACAGCCCTCACTGTGTAAAGCCTTCTGTTGGGTCTTTAGAAATCACTGAATCGCTGATGTATTATTCATGTTTAATCAATGTCTTGAGTGGTTTCCTCTTTAAGTCCCCTCATTCACTGAAAGTTAGACCTCCCTGCTGGTCCTTCCCTCTGCGTGGCTCTTGCTTCTCCAGCTCTGAACCACACTTCCCTCCTGCTTTTGGGGTGAACCTTTCTCAGCGTGAGTGGTGGGGCTTCCCCTGGAAACATCTCCCTGTCTGGAGCAGCACTGAGCTCAACATCTCCTTTCTGCTCTTCCCCATAAGCATCAAAGGAGCCTGGGCATATTTACTGAGCAAGTACTACCTGCTGGGAACTGTTCCAGGCACTTGTAATCCTGTGAGGCAGGCTCTGTATTGTCCCCAATTATGACAAGGATCAGCATCACAGATGGCATTGTAACTCACCCCAGGTCTCAAAATAGCAAGAAAACCCGATTTCATGCCCAGGTCAGCTGACTGCCCACTCTGCTCTCAGCCACTGCCTGCACCACCCTATGGTTCCTACTGCTGCTGCCTGGAGCAGGACCTTGCTTACCAAGGGCTCTGCCTCCCAGCTGATCTCCTGACTTTCTGTCTGTGGCTCTGGGAACTTCTTCCTTGGTCCCTGAGCAGTATGTTGAATGAGGATCAGAAATCTGGGAGAGGAGGCTCAAGTTAGAAGCTGCCAGAATGGGGGACCAACAATGTGCCAGTGCCCCTTTCCATGGCCACATGTCTCCTAATGGCCGGAGCATCTTGTGTGTAGAACCCAGGCTTGAGATGGGGGTGTCTGGTTCTCAGAAATCTCTCAGCAAATATGTCTAGTGTAAACTGTGCCAGGCACTGTTCAGGATGCTAGGGACAGAGCACTGAGCAAACTAACCTGGGTCCTGCTCCCCTGGAGCTTGTGGCCCAGAAGAGGGGATGGGGGCACAATATGCAAATATATAAATAGACATACTCTCCATGATATGAAGGAGTGTGCTGGGAGGCACAAAGGCAAGGGCAGCTGCTCTAGGGGTGAGGGAGCTTCTCTAGCAGTGGCCAGCCATGGAAGAGTCAGTGGAAGCCCAGGGCAGGCAGGAGAAGAGGCCAGCTCCTCAGTTCTCAGACTGTGTGTGTGCTGCTCATCTGCACTTCTCCATCACACCGGTTCCTTCCACCAGCCTCCCACCAGACACCATGCACCACCTGTGTCTACCTGCCCCAACTCCCTCATTCTCTGACTGATGGAGGCACCTGTTCTCTACATTATTGCCCACCAATCCTGTCCCCCGTGCTCCTCTAAGTACTTAAAAGACCGCTCTCTTGCCTGTGCATCATTGTGCTGAGACTCCCCCAGGTCCACGCCACTGCCTGTCATGAGATAAAAATGGAAACAGTAACAGTACTGTGTTTACTGAGCATGGTGAGCCAGGCACCTGTGACATTTTGCTTAGTCCACCTAACAACTCTGAGAGGGTAAAGACCTGGCAAAGTCACACAGTTTATGAGTGGTGGGCCCAGGCCTTGGATCCAGGTCATAGGCCTTCAGAACCCGTGTGTAATGACTAAATATTTGTGAATGAATGAATGTGATGTTCCAGCCATAGGGACTTTTTGCTGGATGACAGTGATGGATTGACATTTTGGTTGAACATCAGTCTCTTGTGAGCCCTGGAACTAAAGTATTTGTGGAAGGAACTCGAAGGAAGTGAGGTTGAAGAGGGGCAGGTTCAGTATTCAGAGGGTGTAGTTAAGTGAGGAGTGGAGATGCCTCCCAGTGTACTATGGAGTCTTTCCCTGAGGTAGGAACAGAGAAGGGTCTGGGAAAATATGAACGAGCAGGGAGAACCTGTGGCTGCCAGGTGTGTGGACTAAGGCTGGGGGCTGGGGATGGAATGGCCCAGCTTCCTTGTATTGCAACAGTGTGTTCTGGGGAAGGAAAGGCTGGCAAGGGGTGCAGAGCCCTTAGCTTTCCAGAGGGCCAGTTTAAGGTCCCTAGAGATGGGTCCAGGGGAGGTTCTGAGAGATGGTCAGGTGGTAGATCTGGAGCTCATTTGAGGTCCATTGTCATTTATGGGGTCCTGATGCTACAGTCCCAGATAAATCTCACAGGCATGTTCACAGTGAGAGGAGTGGAGAGGAGGGCACTTTCATCCTGGAGGATGGGGAGCACTACCCCAGAGTTCACTGTCCTTAACTTTCCAAAGAAAGGGCTATGACAATATAAAAGTGTTAAAAAACACTTTAGTGTAGGAAAATGCAACCAAAATATACACAAACAAAACATTAAAACCCTGAAATTTATTTATTTCAAAACCAAAAATAATTAAAAGCCATTTCCAGCTGGGTGTCATGGTACAAGCCTGTAATTCCCCAGAGTTTGGGAGGATTACAAATGTAAAGCCAGACTCAAAAACTCAGGGAGGCCCTGTCACTAAATAGAACATAAAAAGAGCTGCAGATGTGGCTGAGTGCCCCTTAATTCAATCCACAGTACTGAGAGACAGAGAGAGAGAGAGCATTTCTTTTTCCAGAGACCAGGGCTGGCCTCCACCTGCACCCCCATGAGCAGTCCCACACCCCTCCTCTGTCAGTCAGTCTCTGTCACCCCGTGGTCCTCACCATTGTGTAGGGGATTCACATGGTACTCTGTACTCTATGTACAGCTTCTATGTGCGTAGCTCTTTCAGGTACTGTTCCCACAGGAACTGGTCCTGATGAACCTCGTCCTGGATCGCCCTCTCTCTCTGGTGTCCAGCCATGACCTAACCTAGCTAGGTGCTGTGTGGCTCTCCAGGCTCCCTTGCTAGGTCCTCTGTGGTCTCCAGGCTACATCAGTGTCCCTTTCTGTTTCCTGGAAACAGAGTTCTGATTGGAATGTAGCAGCCTCCAGGCTTAGCCCTCCCCTGGGCTGCTCAGTCCCCAGCCTCCACCTAGCTTCCTCTTGTCAGGGCCCCAGGCAGGTACTGAACTCACCTGCCCCAGATTCTCATGTCAGAACCTGGGTAAAAGGGTTGTCCTTGTACTTTATCAGGAAAAGGCTCGCAGTCCAGTCGCCCGAAGGCTGAACCTCAACTTGCCCAGTCATTTCAGAAATAAGATTTGGGGAGGAGTCAGGAACCTCTCCACTTTGAAGCAGATGCCCATAATCAAGACCTATGGCTAGCTCACACACACATACCAGAAGTTTCCTATCTGAGAAAACATTCTGTCCTGTGTGATTATAGGCAGAACCACCCTTTCCCTATTGAAGCACCTGGGGCTTTAGAGTTTATGTCTTTTCAGTTTTCAACTGGGGTAAGACACACATAGTAGGAAATTTTCCATATTGTTCCTTCCTGAGCACACAGTTGAGTGATGCTGTGTGTGTTCACACCCTATAAAGCCCTTTCACAGAGCTAATTCACACCCCTGAACTATTCTCTCTGACCAGTTTTCCAGTCCCTGGCCACCACCTCTTCACTTTGTTTGTAGAGTCACCCCACTGGTGCCTTATATAACAGTTCACTTTAAAAGAGTCCAAAATGACCTCATCCAGAGAGAGAGGCCCCCTGGCCCAGTGAGATTCTCACCCTGACTCTAAAACCTGCATTTTCCCCACTGTGGACCTTTTTCCTTGGTCCTCTCATACATAGGTGTCACGTGGTGTCACAGGAGTTCTTAGGGCAGGGACACACAGTTTGAACACACTGGCTGCATGAATTCTTCTGCAGGTTCCTGGGTACAGCCAGCTGTTCTAGGGCACCTAGCCTCAATGCCTGCTGCTCCTGAAGGAGAGGGAAGAAATGGACTCTCTGGAAAAAGGACATGCTGAAGCTATTTCTGCAATCTTACTAAGAGAGAATGAAGGGGAAGCACAGACAGTAGTAGGACAAGCAGGATCTTGTTGTGGAACCAGGGGTCTTGAAACTGACCTCAGAAATGCTGGAGGTTGAGTGTTGGGGTGCCATCCCCCTGTGTTTCCTGTGTCCACCTGTTGAGGCAGCTGGGAATACAATCCCAGGGACTGTGACCTGGACCCACAGTAGGGAGACCATCTCCCCTGGGGAGGATCGTTCTCCATGCCACCTGGCTGGTGAGGCTGGAAAATGGGTGGGGCTAGAAAGTGGAGAACCTGAAGTGAGGGCTGGGAGGAAGAGAGGGGGTGAAGATTGGAGAGTGACAGGAAAGGGGAGTCAGATGAACAGGGCTGTGACGAGTAGGTGGTCTTGGAGTAAGAGAGGAAGAGCTGAGCATGGATCCCTTCCAGGCAGGGAACTTATTAGGCAGAGGAGGGAAAGTAGTGGGGCAGAAGCCATATGGGAAGGGCTTGCACTGAGGAGCATACTGAGGGCTGGCAGCCTGGCAGGTCAGGGGAGGGAAATGGATCATAGGGAGGGAGGGTGGGACACAGGAGGAGGGTGTGAGGGCTGAGGAATAGCAATACCAATAAGCTTCCTGATCATGTCTTCAGAAGACAAAAGTCACTCCTAGCTACTCACTGGCAGACAAGTGACTGAGCCTGTGCCAGAAGGATCCCCACAGTTCTCTCCTCAGCTTCCATGATGCACATGCCCCATGTTGTATTTCCACAGAGTAGACCTGCTGACCAGGGGACTGGTGCCATGTCTAGATTTAAGAGTGGTCACGGAAAACAGCAGAGAGAAAGATGCTGTGATAGCAGTACATGTCCTTGTGGTGGCATGCAGTTTTCCCCAGTAGACAGAAACTGGTCAGAAGGCTAGGGGACAACTCCATGCTTGGGGCCAAGGCATACATTTCAGAAGCCAGATTGGGAAATTGGAATCAGTGTCCCAGTGGATTAACTCATTGTGTTTCCCAGAGCCCTTTCACTGTCTGAATAGAGGTAATGAGAAGAGAGAAGAGGTGTCCATTCTGCAATTATTCAGATGCTAGGGACTATGGAGGGGGCTGCTTTGGACAGGACAGAGCAAATGAAATCAGTAAAACTTCTAGAAAGTTCTGTGTGTCTTCAGTGCCAAGTATACATAGCAGTGCCCACAGGAGTGGGATGGTGGATTTTGAGGATCTGAGTCCAGCAGTAGAGAAATATTCTCCAAGAGGAGGGTTTCTTTTGCAGTTATGAATCACCTCCATTGCCATGTATAGAGTAGGCCCTAGACATTTAGGAGAAAGAGCTCCTTACACCACAGCCTAATCAGGAAACTGGGCCTGGGAGGCTCTCCAGATGAATGCCAGCAGTGAAGTCCCTCCTTCCTTTTTGTCTAGTTTTCCTAAGCAGTGAGAGATCAGGGTGCAGACCATTTTCACTGGTTGTATCAACCCAGCACTAGAGGAAGAAATCCCTGTGAGGGGAAGTTCCTGTTCTGCAGTGTTTCTTGGGTTTTCAGTTCTCTAAGAGAAGAGAGAATGTCAAGTGGAAAACAGTGCTCAGTTCAGAGTCCCCAAATCAAGCATATGTGACATTTGTTCAGGAGTGAAAAGCTTTTCCTAAAGGATATATTCATCAAGTTCAATTTGCCTGGAACTTATGAAATTCTTAACCCAAGGTAAAATTGCTGCCTAGTGCAAAGTTAAATATTTCATCCCATTATTCACTGGCCCCAGAACTATGGATGCTCAGGGAAGGTCTCCCACAGTAGTGCAGTGGGGACAGGAAAAATCTGTGCTGTCACACCTCTGAGCCACCTGGAACCTCAACCACACCTACGGTGGACAGTTCCAGGTAGATGTTTGGCTTCCTGCCCAGGTGGAGGGGATTAGCCCCAAGGTCAACCCTCAACAAAGGGGGCCAGGAGTCCAGGTCCAGCTCTCCACCCTCAGGTCATTGGAGGGACATTTTTGCAAGTACCCAGGGGAATCAAAGCCATGTTCACAGCATGACCATGCCCACCACCCTGAAGCTGACCCCAACCCCCCCATCTCTTTTCATCTTTCCTGGAATCACCAGCAAATGAGCCACCTGTACCCATGTCTGGGGCTGCTACTTAGGAGTCATGCATCCAAGATGTGTCTGAGTGCCCTCTGTGCAGGGAACCCTCTCCTAGACAGCATGGCTGTGGCTGTGGGCAGAAGAGGCCAAGATCCCCATTCTATGGAGTGGACATTGCCTCAGTGACATACTTTTTAAGTGATGTGTAGGAGAGCAGATGGGTCATCAGTTACAAAGCCAGTTTAGGGAATGGAAAAGGATGGGAGAAATGGTCATGGAAGGCATTTGGACAGTCCAGAGAGGAGGAATGGCAGCAGGAACCATAAACCCATCTCCGGGACTTTGCACAGAGGGAAAGGAATGTAAAGAGCCACTCCCTGGCCATGAGGAAAAGAGCCATGAAAACAGGTAAGGGAAGGCCCAAGAGAAAAGAGGAGGAGACAAAGTGTCAGATAGGGGAAGTGGTTTCCCCAGGTCACACAGCAGGACTGGGATTTGAACCCCACCCTCTTCCAGTCATTCCTTCCACAGCATGGGGAGAACAGCTCTCTAAATTGGTGAATGGCAAAGAGAAGGAATGAGACAAAATGGAAAAGGGAGAGAGAGAGGAGAAAAAGGAATATGGATGAGTGGGTAACATAAATAAATGGAAGGAAAGATAATGGATGATAAATGGATGGATGGAAAAAAGAGGAAGGAAGGAAAATATACAATGGGAGTATATATATAGATGGATGGGTGACAAATTGTGGATGGATGGATGGACGGATAGATGGAGGATGGGTGGGTGGATGCATGGATGGATAGATGGATGGGTGGATGGATAGATGGAGGGATGGATGGATGGATGGAGGGATGGATGGATAGATGAATGTGTGGATGGGTGGATGGATAGATGGAGGGATGGATGTATGGGTGGATGAATAGATGGAAGGATGGATGGATGGATGGATGGATGGATGGATGGATAGATGGGTGGGTAGATGAATGGATGGATGGATAGATGGGTGGGTGGGTGGATAGAGGATAGATGGATGGGTTGATGGGTGGATGGGTGGGTGGATAGATGGGTGAATGGATGGATGGATGTGTGGATGGGTGGGTAGATGGATGGATATATGACTGTGTGAATGGGTGGATGGATAGATGGAGGGATGGATGTATGGGTGGATAGATAGATGGAGGGATGAATGGATGGATGGATGGATAGATGGGTAGGTAGATGAATGGATGGATGGATAGATGGGTGGGTGGGTGGATAGATGGATGGGTTGATGGGTAGATGGGTGGATGGGTGGGTGGATAGATGGATGGTGGATGGGTGGATGGTTGGATAAATGAATGGCTGGGTGGATGGATGAATGGATGGAGTGAAGGATGGATGGTGGATGGAGGGATGGATGGGTAAAAGGAGCAGAACAGAAAAGAGAGAAAGTTGGGAGAGAAGGAGGGATTGTTTATATATGAATATATATGTTTCCTGAGCTGAATCTGGCTGGCTAGCGTCAGGGTTGCTGTCCTCCCACCTGCCTTTCTCTGCACCCCTCCTGTCCCTCTGCCTTGCCTTGCTGCTTGGCCCATGAGTTCTGGCCCCAGAAGGGTAATTCTTCCCAGAGACTCATCCAAGCAAGGAGCACCTACTATTGTCCCCCACCCCAGTTTCCCTCTTCCCCAAGATACCTGCCTTTCCATTTGTGGAAGGGACAGACTTGCCACCAAAGGATGAGTCACCTACATCTGCTCCAGTTCTTGGGACTTACTGACACTGTGACTTAATTTTCCATGGCCTCGGGCCCTGGTGTGGGAGACACAACCAGTTTTCTGATGTGGTCCAGCCCTGCCAGGGCCATCAGCTCCTGGTGCTGGCTGCTGTCCCCGGCGTGGTTCCCGCCCAGCACAGACGAACCCGTAACTGTGTTTTGTCTGCAGCCATTCACACCTCCTGTCCCAGTACCTCCTCTGTCTCTTGGCAATGGCTCAGCCAGCAAAATCCTTCCCCCCCAATTGTTTGAAATGCTCATGGCAGCAGCATTAGGATCACGCTCTCTATGGTCCCAGAGGACCTGCTGGGGGCTTCCTCTTTTTCTCTTTATCTCCAGCCCTCTGGTCTGGGCACCTGGGGAAGGTGTCTGGGTGGAAGAGACTTAGCTCTCAGACCTCCAGGGCAGCTCCAGAGATACTAGGGGTAGTCATAACCCCACTTCAGAAGTGTCACCTCCCTGCAGCCCCAGTGAACTCAACAGAACTGGAGGACTGAACACAGCGAAAAGAGCCAAACACCGATACCTAAAATCCATCTCCGCCAGACATCCCCAAATCCTTGCTTAACAGTCCCCGGATGAGGTCAGCAGCAGAAAGGACGCTTGGCACAGGCCCACCATATAGTGGGTGCTCAGTAAACACCATCAAATGCACCATTGGATGGAATCTGCATTATTCTAAGTTGACCTAAGTGGAGAAAAAGAAAGTACCAAGTAAAAGGTGGCACGTCATTCATTGTAAGCTGAGTTGCGATTTCAGAGATTCAAGGCCAGACAAATAAGATGGCATCATCCACAGGTACCTGGAAAGTAAGAGAAGGAGCAGGCAAATCATGGAGGAGGGTGACAGGGTTGTTTTGTATCGCTCTCTCTATTTGCAGCCAGTACCATTGCCATATGCTTTGTGATCTTGGTGACATCACTTTCCAACCCTGGACCTCAGTTTCCTCATGCGAAGGCTGGGATTCACCATTCTCTCCATATACCCCACGGGGCTCCCATAGAAATAAAGTAGCATAAGGGCAGCAGTGAGCCTCTCAAGGTTGCAAATGTGTTGATTCAGGGCCCTCAGGACACCGGCCTACCAATGAAACCCTTGCCCAAATGTGTTGTTGTCTTGTGTTTGCTGTGCAACTTTGGACACATTGCTTTGCCTCTCTCTTCCTCCTATGGAGATGAGTAGATTTATATTGCAGGGTTGCTGGGAATGATGGAGGAGGAGATGTTTGAAAGGAGCATACTCATGCCTTTGAATTATCTGGTGGTAAGAAATGAGCCCTGGGTGGCTTCCTCTTTTTATCTCCATATGTCCCAAGGTGATGAGTGAATGCACGTCCTCAGGTGTGCTGATGAGGTTGAGTTAAATGAAAATGAATTTTTGAATAACTTAGAGGTACAATGACAAACAGATGACCTTGGAGATAATCCAACCTCACCCTATTTCACAGAAGAGGTAACTGAGGTTCTGAGAGGTTCAGGAAAATGTCCAAGATTATACTATAAACATTAGCCTCTGTCTCAGACCCTGACCACCATCCCCAGGTTTTCTCTTTCAACCTCACGTGCTGGGCCAGTGTCCAGTGGTTCTCTGGCTCTGATGGCCCCAGACAGGTGCCCCAGTTTGTTCACTACACATTTTCCATTAGGCAATCCCTTCCGCAGGAAAGCTGGGGTAGTGGCTTCTTCTCCACATGTTCCTTTCACACTGCCTTATCATAGGCCCCAGAGCAAAGAACCTACTTACCAACCGTGGAGTGAAACCTACAAATCTGCCAGTCAAAATGAACCTTCCTTCTTTAGAAGTTGATTATTTTGAATGTGCTGTCACAGTGATGGAAAGCTAAGTAACAAGGCAGCAAGAGAGAGGGGCCAAGGTCTCATAGCACAGACGAGACCCGGCTTGGGGTAAGGGACACACAGGGCTACCTGACTCTGTCTCTTCTCCACTCCTCACTTACCCAGCTGCTCCTGAAAGCAGACTGTCCTCCTCTTTCCTCACAAACACCTACTGGAGTTGACGGATCCCTCCCTCTGCCTCACCTTCTGTGGTCACCAGCAAGGTGACACATTCATGTGCTTCTGGGAGAAATAATATCAAGAACTCTTCTTCCCTCTGCTTTTTGGGAACCCCTCCCAGGCTGACCTACAGAAGGTGGTTAACCATGTTCTCTAATTTCCTGCCAACAGACATGGCTTCAACTATTCTTTCCCATTGTCCCCAAGTGGTTAAAAAAAATACCTTGAAATTCAAGAATTCGGCATTCAACGTATATTCCTCCAAGGATTTCTTGCTCTGAGGAATAGTGTGAAAATACTTTGTGTGGTTATGTTGCATTATTATTATCATTATTCTTTTTTGGTGGGGCAAGAAAAGGAATTAAACATTCCAAAACCATAATAATAATTGTGTCACTGCTGACCCTTTGTTGAGGACCTAAGCTGCCCCAGGCTCCATGCTCTGCCTTGTCCATGTGACTTTTATTTAGCACTTTCTGCTTCTCTGTAATATGGCTGCCGGCAGTAATGAATCATGGTGATCATAAGGAACAGTGTGCCTGTGTCATTTCCAAGGTCGAGCATTTAGAAAGTGGAGGACCTGGGACATAGCTTTGGGCTTCCAGACTGCCCCCTGGCTCCTGTGTGTTTTCACTGTGTATTTCTCCTCCCTCAGCACAGTGAGGCTGGAAAACCAAGGACATCTCTAGACTCTCTTGCAGCTAAAACTCTGAAAGCAGATTTGCTTCTGCCAATGAAGGGCAGTCATGTGAGATTTGGGGAACTGATAGGAAGCCCCCCTCCCTGGTTGTGGCTACTGACATCAGCAAATATAGTGCAGACATACTCTGTTTTCTGCATCAGGAACCCAGTCTGTCTCCTGCACCCTGGGTATCGACAGCAGTGGTCTTGGAAATGAGTCAGTTGCTCACTTCTGGCTTAATTCAAGCAGATTCTGTGCAGATGCTTCTGCTCAGGATTTCCTGGGAGTCATTCCAGGAGGCTGAACCTAGAACTGGCTCCTTCTGCCACTGCAGTAGGAACTTGATTCCCTATATTAAATACCATCCTGTTCAAAACACCTAGGCTGGGATTGCTTTCTGGCACAGAGCAGGGCCTGCTTTGAAGTGTGACAGAAGGAACACACATTCTGATTTCTGCACCTCAGTTTCAGCATCCGTGCACTTTACAGAGTCACAGGGGGCTGTCAGGAAGGAGTGGTGGCAAACAGGCTCTCTGTCCTTCCAGTGTTCTGGTGAATTGCAGCTCAAGTAAATAGACTGTTCACTCCCTTTAGTCTCAAGCCCATGAGAGGATCTGGTTCCAAGCAGTTTGCTGAGGGTTTGGGGAGCAGTTGGACCGGGGAGCAGGTGGCTGCGTGGGTTTATAGCTCTGCAGGTGGGTCTCCCAACCTGTGGTTCATCACCTGTGCCAACTCACTGGGACCCTTGCCGGGAAAGTGCAGCAAAAAGCTACAGACACAAGCCACGCAGTTCTGTGGTATGGGGGTGGGGCGGGGCTGCAGGAACAAGTTTTGTTGACATGTTGGGAAGGTCAACGGGATTGTTCAGGGGCCTCTGGGGTCATATTTAAACATGTGGGGGAGCTGTCATGAAAAGTGAGGCTAAATATCTGCCAACTTCTCAAGATTTTTGTCCTGAGACATGGGATTCCTGATGGGTCTGGGAAGGTGCCAAGCCAATGGGTTTGGTCATCTGTTCAGTCCCCATTTTATTGACCACCTGCTAGGTGTCTGTCCTCCTGGTGCTGATCGTATTTCAGGAGAGAGAGAGAAGTAAAGATCCACTTGTACATGAGAGTGATTCCTATCTGAATATCAGGGAGACCACCTGACCCAGCTGGGGACCATCAGGGGAGACTTCCTGGAGGAGGTGACATCTAAGCTAAGACTCTAAGAGTGTGTGCAGGTATGTGTCAGGCCAAGCAGGAGGTGGGACTGGGCTGGAGAGAGAATGTGTCCAGAGGGCAAAGCTTGCGGGAAACTGGAGTGAAAGGGTGTAAGAACTCAGAGTCATTCGGGGCACTGGAGCCAGCTACCAGCACACCAGGGGAAGGTGGGAGGATCTGGGCAAGGAAAGGCACCCGAGGAACCAGCACTGGCGCATCACTGTCAGCCAATGCCCAGGCAGTTACAGAGGGGTTCACTCCTGGTTTCAGACTTCTGTGGGTCCTGACTAATTCACAAAACCAGGATTCCACAGTAAGACATCATATGGAATGGCTTCCCTGCCCTCGAATTCCCCATGGAGCTGTTTTGTTTATTTATTTTTCTCTTTCCACTTTTTTATTTTTTTCTGATTGGTGCATTAGAGTTGTGCAGACAAGTAGGATCTGTTGTGACATATTGGTCATGCGTACATGGAACAGTACACTCTGGCCAATGTCACCCTCAGCCCTTCCCCTGCCTCCCTCCCTCCCTCCCTTTCCTCCCCTGAGTGCCCCTTGATTTTTAGGAGATCCACCCCCACCTTTTCTTTTCACCCCCACCTTTGTCTTCCTTTTTCCTCTCTTGCTTCTGCATATGAGAGAAAACGTACAACCCCTGACCTTCTGAGTTTGACTTATTTCACTTAACATGAAGGTCTCTAGTTCCAACCATTTCCCTGCAAATGACATGATTTCAGTTTTCTTTATGGCTGAATAATACTCCACTGTGTTCACATACCACAGTTATTTGTCCATTCCTGCATTGACGGACACCTAGGATGGTTCCATAATTTGGCTGTTGTGGATTGTCCTGCTATAACCATGGGTATGCAGGTAGGATGACTTCAGTTCTTTAGAAAACATGCTCAGGAGTGGTACAGCTGGGTCCTATGGTGGCTCCATGCCTAGTCTTTTGAGGAACCTCCATGCTGATGTCAATTTGTAGTTGTACTAATTGACAATCACACCAAAAGGGCTTCTTCTCCGCACCTTCTCCAGCATTTATTATTGTTTGTTTTCTTGATGACTGTCATTCTGATTCGTGTGAGATGAAACCTCAGTGTAGCTTTGATTTGCATTTCCCTGATTGCTAATGATGCTGAATTTTTTAATGTTTTTAAATCATCCTAATATTTTGTACATGACAGTAGAAAAATATATATTTGTTGGTCATTTGTATTCTTCTTTTGAGAAGTGGAATCTGTGCACTGCTTTTGGTAATACAGCCATTTGGTTTGCCTATTTATTAATTGGGTTATTTGTTTTTTTGGTGTTAAGTGATTTTTGGTGTAAGTTCTTTATATAGTCTAAATATTAATTCTCTGTCTGGAGAGTAACTAGCAAAGATTTTCCATTCTGTAGTTTCCCTCTTCACATTGCTAATTGTTTCCTTTCCTGTGCAGAATCTTTTTAATTTGATGCCATCACATTTATTAACTGATGGCATTATTTCCTGAACTTTAGGGGTCCTATTGAGAAAGTTATTGCCTGTGCCTAAAAGCTGGAGGGTTGGCCCTATGTTTTCTTCTAGGAGTTGCAGAATTTCTGATCTAATTCCTAGGTCTTTGATCCATTTTGAGTTGATTTTTTTGTGCAGGGTGAAAAATAAGGTTCTAGTTTCATTCTCCAACTTATGTTTTCCCAACACCTATGTACAGTGTCCCCAGCAACCATGTATGTTTTTGGCACCTTTGTCAAGGATAAGATAACTGTAAATGTGTGGGTTTGTCTCTGTATTCTGTTCTGTACTATTGGTCTTCCTACATAATAGTAAGAAAAAGACAATCTACTGTTACATGCAAGCAAGTGGGTCTGCCTCCAAATGTTCATGTTAAATGAAAGAAGTCAGACCCCCAAATACACAGGTGGTATGTGTCCACTTACCAGAAGTTCTGGAACAAACAAAACTAATCATCAATGAGGAAAGGTCAGAGTGGTGCTTGGTTCTGGGGGTGGTTGGAGGACTGATGGGGAAGGGCTGGAGGGAGCTCTCTGGGACAGTTGGGGTTTGGGATACATAGGTGTCTGCCTTTGACAAAGTCCAGTGTGCATACCCTTATAATGTGTGCCTTTCAATATATTCATGTGCTTTCCATAGCAAGGAAACTGCATTAATATTGACACTTCACTGCCAAAATGTTGGCTTGGAGAAAATCAAGGTGGGTCAATGGATGAACAGAGGGATGGAGAACAGGGTAAAGGATGTGCATAAATACTAACAGTGGGATTCAAGCAGAGTGTACACAAGTCTGCTCCGAACATTCACCTGCTTTATGTTTGACGTTTTTTATAATAAAGCATTGGTGAAGGAGAAGGACCGAAAGCCTCCTCAGTTCATCAGCCTTACCCCCTACTTGATATTCCTAGACCAATGGGAAATGAACAATGAAGCAATCCAGGGCACCCAAGAGCTGGCATATGGACATAAGTGTGTTTGCATGTATAAATGAATTTGTTCCTGAACTCATAAGAGGAAAACTGATACCTGATAAATGATTCTGTGTTCTCACAAGATCACTGATTGCTACAGATCCCCAGGGACTAGGGACAATTACTCAAACCACCAAGGAAGATTCCAGAGTAGCAAACACTGAGCTGGAACAAAATGGGCCAGGCCTCCTGCCTCCTGACCTCTTTCACATCCTCTTTAAAATTACTCAGTAGAGAGTCAATATATTCGTTACCATTTTGTAAACCTCAAACCGAACCCAGAGGTATTGAAAAATGGACCCACGGCCCCAGAGACCCCAAGCCCCCAAGGGGACCATTTTTGCTTTTTGGAAAATGTGTTCTCCTTCACTATCCTAAAATCAAGCCCTTGCCCTAGCCCTTGTTGTCAGAGCCAGGCCTTTAAATGCAGGAACTAGAGTGTGGTCACATGACAAGGACAGGCCAGTCAAAGGCTTCCTTAGGATTTTCTAAGAAGGAAGTAGGGAAAACACATTCTCTTCCCATACTCTGCACTTACTGGTGAGGGGACTTGGGGAGTCACGTGAAGAACCCATACTCCAGCAATTCTGTATGGGCCTCAAACTCACAGCAGCCCCATGAGGGGAGAACTTCCCCTGTCTTATGGAGTAGGAAACTGAGAGCCAGAGAGGCCAATCAGATCCCCTAGAGGAACACAGCCATTGAGGGGCAGATAGGAAACCAGACACAGCCAGCACGCAGCTTGCCCAGAAGACTCCCACAGGGGCATGTGAGGCCAGCCGCAGCCACCAAGCCCCCGCCCCCAGGTCTGGGGTGCCCTACCCGCTTCCAGACTGGACTTCCCAATTCACATGCCAAGCAACTGCTCATCTCCCAGTCCCGGGACATCCCAGTTAGAGTCCTCTGAAGGAGTCACAGGTCCCCAGGTCCTAACCTGGGCTTCACCCCAGATTCCCTTCCTGCATAAATAGCTGGCAGAACTGGCTGTGGCTATGGGCACCAAGGAATTCAGTCACTGAAGGGATCTTTGCAAGGTTGGGCTGCTGGTCCCCATGGCAGCTTCTCAGAGGACAGGGATCACAGAAGACAGGGGGAAGGAGAGACAAGTAACAGGTAGGCTGACTCTAACCCAGGTGCTAGTCCAGGCTGCACTGCAACACTCTCTCTTTGACCCAGGGGTAGAAAGCAGGAGGCCCATTTTACAGATGAGGCTGTGGAGGCCAGATTGATTTGAGAACTAATCATCCTGAACCCCATGAACTGCCTGGTACTGGCTTTCTGTATTTTTGACTCATATATTTGCTTCAAGAGCCCAATGGCAGGTACTTTCCATTGCTCCCATCTTGCAGTCGACAAAACTGAGGTTTGGAGAGAGAGGTGAGTCCACTAGGAGCCCGGATTTGAACTTAGATCCCAAGTCTGTGTATTTGATGCCATGCTTGCCCTGTGAGATGAAGCTCTGCCTCTGGTTCAGATCAAGAAACTCATTGTTGCTGAAGTCTGTGGGACTTACCATAGAAATTCTGATTCTGTTGTTGATGATTTAAAATCCCATCTTTGGGTGGGGGATACCAGCCACATCCCCAGACATTTTTAAAAAATACTTTATTTAGAGACAGGTGCTCACTAAGTTGCTTAGAGCATTGCTAAGTTGCTGAGGTTGGCCTCGAACTTGTGATCCTCTTGCCTCAGCCTCCCCAGCAGCTGGGATTAAACTTGGCTTAAAGTGTTCATTTTTTAAAGGCTTATTCTGTGCTACTTTTAGAAACAAGAGAGATGAAGTAATTAACTCTACCCTCCCCCTGCCCAGCCTCTCATTTTGCTCTTTAGAAGATCCCAGTTGACCCCACAGGCACAGGCGTGGGGTTTTCGGCACCTTGGACAGCCCAGCTGTGGCTCTTCAAAGGTCAAAGGGTGCAAAGAGTCCTGCCAGGTTGGAACAGGAGAGGAGGGGGGTTTGAAATGGTCCAAAGCAATGGTCCCCTGATCCTTGCTGGGCAGGAAGTGCCAGATCAGATTAGAGCCACTAGTTGCCACATGATCTTGTTTGAGTCCACTAATGCTCATGAAGCTTTGAAAATCCCTTTTATGGTATTTAGGACACCTCTGGAGGACTTTGCTGTGTAAATATTATTCCACCATTAAATCCTGCTACAAGGCCATGGGCAAGAACTGGGATTCTCAGCAGAGCCACCCAGGGCTGTGGGGCCCTGGGCATCATGGCCAAGGGGCTCTGCCAAGAATCCCTCACAGGAAGACACAGTCAGTCATGTGGGCTAAAGGAAGGGCCTGGGGTGCACAATCCGGGCTGGGAATCAAACACGCCATCGAGAGCCACTCAGAGCGAGGGCCTGCCTTGGAAGCTGTCTACCTTTGGATCCTGTCACCACAGGTGGGGCGGTGATGTGCAGCCCCCTTGGCTGAGATCATGACTGTCCCCGTCCCTCCAGCCCCTGCTGCAGATGCAGCCATCCATCTCCAGAAAGGGACTTTTCCCCAGCCAAGGTGTCAGCTCAGGCAGTCCTTCTGTCGCCTGCCCATCCAGATCCACTCCTTCCCTGACGTACGTAGTGGGCGTGGCCCTGGTGATTCCCACCAAAGATGGGAATGGACATCCCGGCTCAGCACATGCTGCAGCTGCTGGCCCGGCTGGAATGAATGTCTCTCACTTGTTTTTCTTTTTAAAAAATGAATTTATTTATCTTCTTGCAGATTGCACTTAGGAGATGTAGAAATAGGAGAAAAATGGACTCAAATGTGGAAACTTCAGACATGGCACCTGGTCCCTGGGGAGCATTCCCTGTTCCACAAATGATCTTTGAACACAGGCAGCTGTTTTCAGTGGTGTCCAGACATGGGGGACCCAACAGTGTGCAAGACAGACAAGCAGGTCTTTGCCTCCTGGAGGTCACAGTGTAGCACTTGGGTGTTGAGGAACCTGGGGTTCTGGGCCTCAAGGGATATGACTGCACAAGACAGCAGGCCCTGGCATGCAGCAGGTGCCCAGTAAGTGGGGAGTGGGACTGAGTCTGCAGAGCCCCGTCACTGGGCTTAGCATAGAGTACTTGCTTAATTAATGCCTTCTCTTTCTCCTCCTTAGGAGAGTTGAGGTCAACTTTATTTTTGCAGGTGTATGACTTTGAGGAAGTGACTTTCCCTGCTGGACCTCAGTCTCCATGTCTTTAAAGGGTGATGATCCTGATGTATGGCTTGGATCTGGAATGTCCCCCAAAGGCCCATGTGCTTAAGGCTTGGCCCCCAAGGCAGCAGTGTTCAGAGGTGGGGATTTGGGGAAGAGATTGGATCATGAGGCTGCCCACCTCCTGGGTGGGTTAATACAGTCATGGGACCTTCATTTGATGGGACCCGAGTTGGGTCACTGGGGCCAAGGGACTCTGGACAGAAACTTCTGAAACCCTGAACCAAAATACATCTTTCCTCCTATAAGTTGGTCTCCTCAGGTGTTTTGTCACAGCCACGGAAAACTGATTAACATGGACCATCTGCTACTTAGAACTCTTAGAAGGGCAGGCTGGTCCACACATGGGCTTGCTGAATAGGTAGTCATGGAGGACCTACTACGTGCATATGCTGAGGGTTACATAGTGAATACAAACTGGTTCTTCCTTCAAAGACCCCTTAGGCAGATGTGTTGGTCCACAGTCAGTGCTGTGACAGAAGAACTGAGCAGTACTGATGAGAAGCCACCACAAAGGGACCTCGCCAGCCTGTTAGGGGAGCAGGGGACGGCCTACTGCCCATAGGCCAATGATGGCTCCTTATCTCTTTTGCATGTTTCTCAAGCTGAGAATGGTTTTACATTTTTAAATGAGTAAAAAAAAAAAAAAAGTGAAGAAAAAGATTTCCTACCATGTGAAAATGAGATTCGAACTTCAGCGCTCCTAAACGAAGCTTCTGGAAACACATCCGGGTCCAAACATTCACATGTCATCTCCAGATCCTTTGCACTAGGAAGGCAGAGTGGAGGCTGGTCACGCAACCCATGTGCCCCACAGTGTCTGCATACCTATTATCTGGCTCTGTTCAGAAGAAATTTCCAAGCCCCATCTTGGAGTGACTGATGCACAGGCCCAAACTGATGGAAGGGCAGGGTTGGTCAGAAGGGATGAGGAAAGGTTGGCATGCCAGGCTGGAGAAAAAGCCTTGTGTCTTTAAGATGCAAGGACCATGTTGGGAGCTGCAAAGTGCCAATCTGAGCAGGTATTTAGAACAGTGGAAGGCAGCCCTGTCAATGCAGAGGAAGCACACAGGGAAATAATAAAGACACTAGGTCTCATTTATTAAGCACCTTTGTGGTCCACTGTCGCTTCCCTAACAGTCCTCCCAATGATCCCGAGAGGTGAAATTATTAATTAACTCACTTAATGGATAAACTACTGGGAGCTCAGAAAGGGAAAGACACCCAGCCAAGGTCACACAGCAAATCTTAGATCAGATATCTTGCCCCTCCCATTTGCAGAGCTATGTCCCAGACCTACACTCTTAAACCCAGTCCCTCATTCTAAAGCTACATATTGGTAAGAAGCAAGAAAAAATTTAAAAAGGAAACTGGGCCAGAATCCGAAGTAGAATTTTCACAGCTGCTCCCCACCCTCCAACATCCTGGAGGCTGGATCCAGTCCCCTCTGACACACTGTGGTAGACTCTCCTAAAATCCTGCCAAACCATTGAGAAGGAGAAAGAGGAAAAAATAAATGGGCTTCCCAGAAAAAGCCAGCAGGGGAGAACTCGCCAAGATGGGTGGAGAGGCACATCCCCAAATGTGGAGTTGGCAGGCTTGGCCCGCAGCTGTTGGCTTCGCACAGAATAAGACAAGCAGATGGGTTCAGGCTGGGGAGTCACCGCACCTCTGGGCTCCAGGCGCAGCCCACAGGCGCTGGATGGCAGGCCTGCTGGCTGACGGGAAGTGACTCCGCGCGGGGTTTGCACTTTTGGCTGCTTGGCACAGGTGTGCGCCACATCCAGGGGGAAATTGATGAGGTCTGGGAGACTCTGGAGACCCAAGGTCCTGGAATGTCCTGTCTGTGTGTCCTGGAGCAAGACTGGTCACACACCTGAGGATCCTCCTGCCTACCTTTGGGGACAGTTGCACAGTGGCCACCTACACAAATAAGAGGTCTTGTCCCCCAACGGCTGAGAGTGCTGTCCTCAGTCTATGGCCTCAGCCCCTGCCCGATGGTCCAAACTCCTGAGAGCCCCCTCTCTGCGTCCCCCACACCATCACACACTTCTGGAGCTGGCTGGCATTGTTCCATGACTGATGGACGTGTGGTCTGCAGTCTGCAGAACTCAGAAGGGCCGTTCTAGCTCCAGGTCCGCTGGTGGAGTGACATAGGCCACCAGCCACCTGCCTGGCAGCCCGCTTCCCACCCACTCTCCCTGTTTCCCTCCCTGAGCGACACTGCGGGGGGCCTTCCTAATTCATAAGTGCTGTGTGGCTCAGTGGTTAAGCAGCCCTGGGGTTCAATCCCTGCTACCAAAAATTTCAAAAAGGGAAAAATCAGGACCTCACACAATTACAACATGAGCCCACATCCACGATTTTATTTAACATATAAATTAATGAGGGGGGCAGAAAGACAGTAGGACCAGCTCAAAGGAGAATTTGAACTACACACACACACACACACACACACACACACAGGCAATCCGAGGTGCTGGATTAAGTCACAAGTAGATGCAAGCTGGTCAATAACTGGAGGGCAATAATCAATTGCATTCCACTGGAAAAAATGCATTTGCATTTCTGTGGCATGAATCATCTGTATTGCTATCCTTTTCTTCTTTGTTTGTTTTAACCTAGAGTGTTGTGAAAGTGCTAAAAGACAATGAAAGGCACAAAGGAGGGAGGGCTGTTTCAGCCAGAACATTCCCCGACCTAGGTTTTTGCTTACATTAAGACCTTTCGCAATTTTTCCTGGTTGGGCAGAGCCGCCCCCACTATTCTGGACAAGAAGTGGAAGATCGTGTGGTGTCTCCTGAGCCTCCATTGGTTCATCAGCACAATGGGCTGAAGAAGAGTCCTCGACAGCTCAGGGACGAGGGGGCCCAAGTGGGACAGTTACAGCAGAAAGAGACCTTGAGAAGAAGATTCCTGGACCTCAGTCCCCGTGTCCCTCTTTCCTGACCTGGATCACATCTGTTCTTCCTTCAAAGTCGCATTCCACCAACTTCAATTTGATAATGCCGGGAAATCAGAGACTGATGTCCTGGTCCTTTTTTTTTTTTTTCCTAATAATACGAAACTAGACATGTAGCCATTGAGATAAGAAAAATAATTTCATCCAGGTACCGACCCATAGGGGACGCCGAGGGAAGGATGGGATTAGGAAGAAATTCCAGGAGAGTGGGAAGGAAGGAAAGGAGACAGCACATGTGCGCACACTTCACATGAGCACGCACACACACATGCACACACACACTCCACCATCACATTCCTCTGCAAATCTTTATAATTTGCAAATCTCTTGGAATGGGAGTAAAAGCAACCCTGAACAACAGGGAGGCCAGAGCCAGTGGGCCAGGGAGGCAGCCTCCCCCATCCCCACAGCCCCTCCCTGTGGTACTGCCCCTGGCAGGCGGGACAGGGGCCCCTCCTGTGATTCATTGGGCAGGATTTGGGAGTTCTCCGATTGCTCCCGCTAAAGTCTTTTAATTCCCCTTCAGTGATGAATGGGTGAGGCCCTCAAATGAAAAGTGGAGGCTGGAGACCGGCTGCCTGTGCCTCCCCACTGTAATTATTTCTGCGCAGAACATGTCAAGTGCTCTGCTTCCCAGGAACTCGTTTTGCATGCAAACATTTGGTGATTAAGCGAGGTTTACTTAATTAGGCACTTTGTTATGACTCTTAAATCAGAGAACAGTGGATTAGGAGTCCAATCCGTGCCTGTGTCATGAAAGGGCCATGGGATCGATCGGGGAGGTGCCTGGGGATCCAAACCGGCGGGGCTGCAGGGTGATCACGCCTCCATCCCTCAGCAGGTAATTTAGGGCACCCAGCCCAGGGCCAATAACATCAATGGTAGCAGGGCCCACAGGCTGCGGCATGACAGGTGGGGCCAGGAACAGGCGATCCCCAGGAAGAACCCGCTGGACCAGGGACCGAGCTGCTCTCTGAGAGCCAAGAAGGCTGCAGTCACCCTGTGGTTTTCGTCTTCACCATTACACAAAGACACTTGCACTGAATTTCATCCTGGCCCTTCGTGCCCTTGAATTCTGCTGGGTGTCCGCAGTGGCCTTGGTCTTGGGAGGAGCTCCTCTTTGCCTCCATGGCTTCCCACTCACCAGGGACTCACCCTCCCCATCTGTAGAATGGGCAATTTGATGTGGATCAACTGAAACACACCTTCCAATGGCTCTTCCTTGGAGTCTTGAGAATCCCTTTTGTTTTGGGGGCCACAGGAAGGCATTATCACTCAGGGCCTTGGCTCTCAGATGCCACGTTGCAGAAGACTTCATAATCTGGCCCTGGTCAACTCTGAGACATAAGCTGTGTGGCCTTCCTCAAGTGGCTTGCCCTCTCTGAGATGTAGGACCATCATGAAGGCAATCCTTCTGTTTGCCTCCAGGGCTGCTGTGAGCCAATCATACAAGCTCATGGAACAAAAGTCCTTTTAAAACCATCTGCCTGGTTGTAGAAAACATTGTTTCTCAAATGTGGACCCAAAAATATAACCAAACCTTCCACTTTTCTGCTTGTGCTCACAATGGGACTCAGTGAGGATTTTGCAGATGTTTTTAGAGCAGGGCACAGTGAAGGGTCAGCACTAGATCCATAGTGAGTGTACACCCTGGGCCCTGGGCCTGATGGGACAAGGTGCAATCACTCACTGGCAATGAGGCAGGTGGGGAATATGCAGGAAGGACCTTCCTCTGTTCCTGCTGATGGTGGTAACTATAATAGATGCTCATTTAGTGGTAATTTTAAAAATCTGATTAGTGCTAAGCAGACCCTCCCACATCCTGTATACTGACATCATTAAGGCCAGTGAACTAAGATCTGAGGTGAGTGAGAGTTTCCCCAGCTGACAAACTCAGCCTGTGTCACTGCCTGTGGCATTGAGACAATGTCCCTGCCTGAAAAGGTATCCTCAGCTTTGGAGTTACACAACTTAGAAAACACACGTGGTGGTGGTGGCCACTGATATCCTCACTTGAAGTCCATTTTACCAACCTTCCAGAGCCACAGGTCCCTATTTTACTTGAAGTGCTGATATGTTCAGTGGAAATGTTTTGTTTTCTGCTTTCCTTGAATACAGAGTTGCCAAAGCAACACAAGAAGGCCATTAGGTGGATTATCTGAGAAGTTTCTTTAGAACCGATGGGTGGACCTGAGAGGCAAGTCTTTCCTCCTTGTATTTTCTTCTCATAGGGAATATAGATGCTGGAGCTATAGCAGCTGCACTGTAACCATGAGGCACACTGAACTAGGTGACCATATGCTGAGGATCATAGAGCTGAAAAGATCAAGTATTTCATGATTATTTTCAAGCAAAAGACCAATAAAATATCAATTCATTTAAATCACTGTCCTTCTGGGTCTCTCATTAGTTGCCACTTCTAACTGCATACAAAATTTACATGCAGAGGAAGATCTAAAATATATCAACATTCCCTAATACCTGGCATGGATGATTTAGAGTCAAGCAAACATCATTCTCTGCCATTTTAAATTAAGGTCAATAATTTAATTTTTATGACTTCTAGGTTGTGTTTGTAATTATAAGATAAGGACAGGTGCTTTCTACACAAATATGATATAAGGAGTTAATTGGTATAAATTTTAAATTTTAAAATAAATGGATTTAATTAAATATGGGTTGATCTCTTCATTTTTACTTCTTCAAAGGAACTCATATATACTTTTTTTTTGGTTGTTTCTCTTCATGATCTTTTTTTGTTTTGTTTTATTGTACACAAATGGGATACATGTTGTTTCCCTTTGTACATGGCGTAAAGGCATACCATTTGTTTAATCATAAATTTACATAGGGTAATGCTGTTTGATTCATTCTGTTATTTTTTCCCTTCTCCCCATCCCTCCCAACCCTCTTTTTCCTCTATACAGTCCTTCCTTCCTCCATTCTTCCCCTCTCCCTAAACCTAACTCTAACCCTAACACTAACCCCTCCCACCCCCCATTATGTGTCATCATCCACTTATTAGCGATATCATTCTTCCTTTGGTTTTTTGAGATTGGCTTATCTCACTTAGCATGATATTCTCCAGTTTCATCCATTTGCCTGCAAATGCCATAATTTTATCATTGTTTATGGCTGAGTAATATTCCATTGTGTGTGTGTATATATATATATATATATATATATATATATATATATATCACAGTTTCTTTATCCATTCATCAATTGAAGGACATCTAGGTTGGTTCCACAATCTGGCTATTGTGAACTGAGCAGCTATGAACATTGATGTGGCTGTATCTCTGTTATATGTTGCTTTTAAGTCCTTTGGGAATAGGCCAAGGAGTGGGATAGCTGGGTCAAATGGTGGTTCCATTCCGAGTTTTCTAAGGAGTCTCCACACTGCTTTCCAGAGTGGCTGCACTAATTTGCAGCCCTACCAACAATGTATGAGTGTACCTTTCTCTCCACATCCTCCCCAACACCTGTTGTTGCTTGTATTCTTGATAATCGCCATTCTAATTGGGGTGAGATGGAATCTTAGGGTGGTTTTGATTTGCATTTCTCTTATTACTAGAGATGTTGAACATTTTTCCATATGTTTGTTGATTGCTTGTAGGTCTTCTTCTGTGAAGTGCCTGTTCATTTCCTTAGACCATTTGTCTATTGGGTTATTTGTAGTCTTGGTGTTGAGTTTTTTGAGTTCTTTATAGATTCTGGAGATTAGTGCTCTATCTGAAGTATGATTGGCAAAGATTTTCTCCCACTCTGTAGGCTCTCTCTTCGCATTGCTGATAGTTTCCTTTGCTGAGAGAAAGCTTTTTAGTTTGAATCTATCCCAGTTGTTGATTCTTGCTTTTATTTCTTGTGCTATGGGAGTCATGAGAAGGAAGTCTGGTCCTAAACCGACATGTTGAAGCTCTGGACCTACTTTTTCTTCTATAAGATGCAAAGTCTCTGGTCTGATTCCGAGGTCCTTAATCCATTTTGAGTTTAGTTTCGTGCATGGTGAGAGATATGGGTTTAGTTTCATTCTGTTGCATATGGATTACCAATTCTCCCAGCACCATTTGTTGAAGAGGCTATCTTTTCTCCATTGCATATTGTTGGACCCTTTGTCTAGTATAAGAAAAGTGCATTTATTTGGGTTTGTGTCCGTGTCCTCTATTCTGTACCATTGATCCACCTTTCTATTTTGGTACCAATACCATGCTGTTTTTGTTACTATTGCTTTGTAGTAGAGTTGAAGATGTGGTATTCCAATACCCCCTGCTTCACTCTTTCTGCCAAGGATTGCTTTAGCTATTCTGGGTTTTTTATTCTTCCAGATGAATTTCATAATTTCTTGCTCTATTTCTGTAAGGTACATCATTGGGATTTTTTTTATATTACTTTTTTTTTATTATTGTATACAAATGGGATACATGTTGTTTCTCTATTTGTACATAGAGTCAAGGCATACCATTTGTGTAATCATACGTTTACATAGGGCAATGATGTTTATTTTTTTCCCCTTCCCCCCCACCCCTCCCACCCCTCTTTTCCCTCTATACAGTCCTTCTTTCCTTCATTCTTACCACTCTCCTTATCCCTAACCCTAAACCTAACCCTAAACCTAATGCTAACCTCTCCCACCCCCCATTATATGTCCTCATCCGCTGATCAGCGAGATCATTCGTCCTTTAAATTTTTGAGATTGGCTTATCTCACTTACCATGATATTCTCCAATTTCATCTTTTGCCTACAAATGCCATAATTTTATCATTCTTCATTGCGGAGTAATATTCCATTGTATATATATGCCACAGTTTCTTTATCCATTCATCAACTGAAGGGCATCTAGGTTGGTTCCACAATCTGGCTATGGTGAATTGAGCAGCAATGAACATTGATGTGGCTGTATCTCTGTAGTATGCTGATTTTAAGTCCTTTGGGTATAGGCCAAGGAGTGGGATAGTTGGGTCAAATGGTGTTTCCATTGCAAGCTTTCTGAGGAATCTCCACACTGCTTTCCAGAGTGGCTGCACTAATTTGCAACCCCACCAGCAATGTATGAGTGTTCCTTTTTCACCACAACCTCGCCAACACCTATTGTTGCTTGTATTCTTGATAATCGCCATTCTAATTAGGGTGAGATGAAATCTTAGGGTAGTTTTGATTTGCATTTCCCTTATTACTAGGGATGTTGAACATTTTTTCATATATCTGTTGTTTACTTGTACATCTTCTTCTGTGAAGTGTCTGTTCATTTCCTTAGCCCATTTTTTGATTGGATTATTTGTATTCTTCGTGTAGAGTTTTTTGAGTTCTTTATAGATTCTGGAAATTAGCGCTCTATCTGAGGTATGGTTGCAAAGATATTCTCCCACTCTGTAGGCTCTCTCTTCACATTTCTGATAGTTTCCTTTGCTGAGAGAAAGCTTTTTAGTTTGAATCTATCCCAGTTGTTGATTCTTGCTTTTATTTCTTGTGCTATGGGAGTCCTGTTAAGGAAGTCTGATCCTAAGCCAACAAGTTGAAGATTTGGACCTACTTTTTCTTCTATAAGATGCAGGGTCTCTGGTCTGATTCCGAGGTCCTTGATCCATTTTGAGTTGAGTTTTGTGTAGGGTGAGAGATAGGGGTTTAATTTCATTCTATTGCATATGGTTTTCCAGTTTTCCCAGCACCATTTGTTGAAGAGGCTATCTTTTCTCCATTGCATATTTTTGGAACCTTTGTCTAGTATGAGAAAATTGTATTTATTTGGATTGGTGTCCATGTCCTCTATTCTTTACCATTGATCTACCTGTCTATTTTGGTACCAATACCATGCCGTTTTTGTTACTATTGCTTTGTAGTAGAGTTGAAGATCTGGTATTGCAATACCCCCTGCTTCCCTCTTGCTACTGAAGATTGCTTTAGCTATTCTAGTTTTTTTATTCTTCCAGATGAACTTCATAATTGCTTGCTCTATTTCTGCAAGGTACATCATTGGGATTTTAATTGGAATTGCATTGAATCTGTATAGCACTTTAGGTAGTATAGCAATTTTGACAATATTAATTCTACCTATCCAGGAACATGGGAGATCTTTCCATTTTCTAAAGTTTTCTTTAATTTCTTTCTTTAGTGTTCTGTAGTTCTCATTGTAGAGGTCTTTCACCTCAGCGGGGAAAGAGGGAATCCCTGTCTTGTTCCAGTTTTTAGGGGGAACGCTTTCAGTTTTTCACCATTTAGAATGATATTAGCCATGGGCTTAGCGTAGATTGCCTTTATAATGTTAAGGAATGTTCCCACTACCCCAATTTTTTCTAGTGTTTTGAGCATGAAGGGATGCTGTATTTTATCGAATGCTTTTTCTGCATCTATTGAAATAATCATGTGATTCTTAACTTTAAGTCTGTTGATATGGTGAATGACATTTATTGATTTCCAGATGTTGAACCAACCTTGCATCCCTGGGATGAAACCCACTTGATCGTGGTGCACTCTCTTTTTAATATGTTTTTGTATGCAATTTGCTAAAATTTTGTTGAGAATTTTTGCATCGATGTTCATTAAGGATATTGGTCTGAAATTTTCTTTCCTCGATGTGTCTCTGTCTGGTTTAGGTATCAGGGTGATATTCGCTTCATAGAACGAGTTTGGGAGGGTTCCCTCCTCTTCTATTTCATGGAATAGTTTGAGGAGTATTGGAATGAGCTCTTCTTTAAAGGTTTTGTAGAACTCGGCTGAGAACCCATCTGGTCCTGGACTTTTTTTTTGTTGGTAGGCTTTTGATGACCTCTTCTATTTCATTGCTTGAAATTGGTTTATTTAAGTTGTGTATGTCCTCCTCGTTCAGTTTAGATAATTCATATGTCTCTAGAAATTTGTTGATGTCTTCGAGGTTTTCTGTTTTGCTGGAGTACAGATTTTCGAAATAGCTTCTAATTATGTTTTGTATTTCACTCGTGTCGGTTGTGATGTTTCCTTGTTCATTCCTAATTTTAGTAATTTGAGTTTTACTCCATCTTTCTCTTTGTTAGTGTGGCTAAGGGTTTATCAATTTTATTTATTTTTTCAAAGAACCAACTATTTATTTTGTTAATTTTTCCAATTGTTTCTTTTGTTTCGATTTCATTGATTTCGGCTCTGATTTTAACTATTTCCTGTCTTCTACTACTTTTGGTATTGGTCTGCTCTTCTTTTTCTAGTGCTTTGAGCTGTAGTGTTAAGTCGTTTATTTGTTGATTTCTACTTCTTTTTTTGAATGCGCCCCATGAAATAAATCTTCCTCTAAGTACTGCTTTCATAGTGTCCCAGAGATTTTGATATGATGTGTCTTTGTTCTCATTTACTTCTAAGAATTTTTTTATTTCCCTCCTGATGTCTTCTGTTATCCATTCATCATATAATAGTGTATTATTTAGTCTCCAGGTATTGGAGAAGTTTCTGTTTTTTATTCTGTCATGTATTTCTAATTTCAATCCATTATGATCTGATAGAGTACAAGGTAGTATCTCTATCTTCTTGTATTTGCTAACAGTAGCTTTGTGGCATAAAATATGGTCTATTTTAGAGAAGGATCCATGTGCTGCTGAGAAGAAAGTGTATTCATTCTTTGTTGGATGGTATATTCTATATATGTCCGTTAAGTCTAAATTGTTGATTGTGTTGTTGAGATCTATAGTTTCTTTATTCAATTTTTGTTTGGATGATCTATCCAGTGGTGAGAGAGGTGTGTTAAAATCGCCTAGTATTATTGTGTTGTGGTCTATTTGATTTCTGGAATTGAGAAGGATTTGTTTGACTGTACGTGGATGAGCCAATGTTCGGGGCATAGATATTTATGATTGTTATGTCTTGCTGATTTATGCTTCCCTTAAGCAGCATGTAATGTCCTTCTTTATCCCTTCTGACTAGTTTTGGTTTGAAGTCCACATTATCTGAAATGAGGATGGATACTCCAGCTTTTCTGCTGTGTCCGTGTGCATGGTATGTTTTCCCCCATCCTTTCACCTTTAGTCTATGGGTGTCTCTTTCTATGAGATGAGTCTCTTGCAGGCAGCATATTGTTGAATTTTTCTTTTTAATCCAATCTGCCAGTCTGTGTCTTTTGATTGATGAATTCAGGCCATTAACATTCAGGGTTATTATTGTGATATGATTTGTATTCCCAGTCAATTGACTCATATTTGTTTTTGACATGATTTGGTTTCTCCTTTATTTGGCTATTCCTTTAGGCTAGCGCCTCCTGTTGCTGATTTGCATCGTTGTTTTTCATCTCTTCCTCATGGAATATTTTGCTGAGAATGTTCTTCCTCATGGAATATTTTGCTGAGAATGCTGGCTTTCTTTTTGTAAATTCCTTTAGCTTTTGTTTATCATGGAAGGATCTTATTTCATCGTCAAATTTGAAGGTAAGTTTTGCTGGGTATAAGAATCTTGGTTGGCATCTGTTTTCTTTCAGGGCTTGGTAAATGTTTTTCCAGGCCCTTCTAGCTTTTAGGGTCTGGATTGAAAAATCTGCTGATATTCTTATTGGTTTCCCTCTGAATGTAATTTGATTCTTTTCTCTCACGGCCTTTAAAATTCTGTCTTTATTTTGTATGTTAGGTATTTTCATAATAATGTGCCTTGGTGTGGGTCTGTTGTAATTTTGTATGTTTGGAGTTCTATAAGCCTCTTGTACTTGGTTTTCCATTTCATTCTTCAGATTTGGGAAATTTTCTGTTATTATTTCATTGAATAGATTGTTCATTCCTTTGGTTTGTTTCTCTAAGCCTTCCTCAATCCCAATAATTCTTAAATTTGGCCTTTTCATGATATCCCATAATTCTTGTAGATTCTGTTCATGATTTCTTACCATCTTTTCTGTTTGGCCAACTTTGCTTTCAAGATTAAATAATTTGTCTTCAATGTCTGAGGTTCTGTCTTCCAGGTGTTCTATCCTATTGGTTATGCTTTCTATGGAGTTTTTAACTTGGTTTATTGTTTCCTTCATTTCAAGGATTTCAGTTTGGTTTTTTTTCAGTATCTCTAACTCTTTATTGAAATGATCTCTTGCTTCCCGTATTTGGTCTTTTAACTGTTGATTGGTGCGATCATTTAATGCCTGCATTTGCTCTTTCATCTCCTCCTTCAATGCCTGCATTTGCTCTTTCATCTCCTCATTAGCTTCCCTGATCGTTTTAATTACGTACATTCTGAACTCCCTTTCTGACATTTCTTCTGCTGTGCTGTCATTGGGTTTTATTGATGTAGTATCTAGGTTTGTTTGGGACATTTTCTTCCCTTGTTTTCTCATATTGGTCAGCTGTCAGTGGGACCCTGAGATATTGCAGTTTTCCGCTATTAGCTTATAGTGTCCCGGTAGATTTCCAGTGTATCACCTCCCAGCCTTCAGTAGCCTGATGTCTTGGAAGAATCTGATAATGCAGCGCATCCGAAGAAAACTGCCCCTAGCCCCCTACTGGTTCCACGGTTTGGAACTGGCTCTGTGCGAAAAGGCTCTCACTGTGGGCCTGCACCGTGCAGCTGGCTGTGTGGGCGGGGCCCACCACCGGAGTGCGCAGGGCTGCCTGTGGATGACTCTAGCTGCCCTGCCCGGCTCCGATAAGCCACCTCTATCTGGGCCTGCTACCCGGGCCGAGCTCTACCCAGTGGGCAGACTCACCTGTGGCTCTATTTCAGTCCGAGTCTCTCAATGCCTCCCCTTCTTAACTCCTGGGTTCTGGAGTGACTAGGGGAGCAGTCACCCTCTAGACTGCCATCTTGGATCGCCCCGTGAAGAGAGCCTGCGGCCGGAGTGGGCAGAGCCGCCTGAAGAGGTCTCTGGCTTCCCTGCCCTGATCCCAGAGGCTGCTTGTGGATCAAAGCTCTCCGTTGGTTGGGGGGCTTGTGGCTGGTTCTATGTAGAAAACCTCTCACTGGGCGGTCTGGTCTGAGAAGCTAGCCTTGAAAGGCACCTCCCACCGCAGGGGTCCAGGCTACTTGTGGAGGTCTCTGGCTGCCCTATCCTGGTCCCTGAAGCTGCTTATGTGCCAGAGTATGCTGTGCTGTGCTGGCTCCAGGACTTGGAGCTTCTTCTGGTCAGAAAGGCTCTCACTAGCGGGCCCGCTCCGGGAACCTGGAGAAGCTGGCTGTGTGGGCGGGGCCCACCGCCGGAGTGCGCAGGGCTGCCTGTGGAAGACTCTAGCTGCCCTGCCCGGCTCCGATAAGCCACCTCTATCTGAGCCTGCCACCCGGGCTGAGCTTTACCCAGTGGGCAGACTCACCTGTGGCTCTATTTCAGTCCGAGTCTCTCAATGCCTCCCCTTCTTAACTCCTGGGCTCTGGAGCGACTGGGGGTGCAGTCTCCCTCTAGGCCGCCATCTTGGATTGCCCATCATTGGGATTTTAATTGGAATTGCATTGAATCTGTATAGCACTTTATGGCCATTTTGACAATATTAATTCTTCCTATCCAAGAACATGGGAGATATTTCCATCTTCTGAGGTTTTCTTTAATTTCGTTCTTTAGTGTTCTGTAGTTCTCATTGTAGAGGTCTTTCACCTCTTTTGTGAGATTGATTCCCAAGTATGTTATTTTTTTTGAGGCTATTGTGAACGGGGTAGTTTTCCTAAATTCTCTTTCTGAAGATTCCTCACTTATGTATAAAAATGCCTTAGATTTATGTGCATTGATCTTATATCCCGCTACTTTACTGAATTCACTAATGAGATCTAAAAGTTTTCTGGTGGAATTTTCTGGTTCCTCTAAGTATATAATCATATCATCAGCAAATAGGAATACTTTGAGTTCTTCTTTTCCTATTGGTATCCCTTTAATTTCTTTGGTCTGTCTAATTGCTCTGGCTAGAGTTTCAAGGATGATATTGAAAAGAAGTGGTGAAAGAGGGCATCCATGCCTTGTTCCAGTTTTTAGAGGGAATGCTTTCAGTTTTTCACCATTTAGAATGATATTAGCCATGGGCTTAGCATAGATGGCCTTTACAATGTTAAGGAATGTTCCCACTATCCCTATTTTTTCTAGTGTTTTGAGCAAGAAGGGGTGCTGTATATTATCAAATGCTTTTTCTGCATCTATTGAAATAATCATGTGATTTTTGACTTTAAGTCTATTGATATGGTGAATTACATTTATTGATTTCCTGATGTTGAACCAACCTTGCATCCCTGGGATGAAACCCACTTGATCATGGTGCACTCTCTTTTTAATATGTTTTTGTATGCGATTTGCTAAAATTTTGTTGAGAATTTTTGCATCGATGTTCATTAAGGATATTGGTCTGAAATTTTCTTTCCTCGATGTGTCTCTGTCTGGTTTAGGTATCAGGGTGATATTGGCTTCATAGTATGAGTTTGGGAGGTTTCCCTCCTCTTCTATTTTATGGAATACTTTGAGAAGTATTGGAATGAGCTCTTCTTTAAAGGTTTTGTAGAACTCGGCTGAGAACCCATCTGGTCCTGGACTTTTCTTCGTTGGTAGGCTTTTGATGACTTCTTCTATTTCATTACTTGAAATTGGTCTATTTAAATTGTGTATGTCCTCCTCATTCAGTTTAGGCAATTCATATGTCTCTAGAAACCTGTTGATGTCTTCGAAATTTTCTATTTTGTTGGAGTATAGATTTTCAAAATAGCTTCTAATTATGTTTTGTATTTCAGGCGTGTCTGTTGTGATATTTCCTTGTTCATTCCGAATTTTAGTGATTTGGGTTTTCTCTCATCTTCTCTTTGTTAGTGTGGCTAAAGGTTTATCAATTTTGTTTATTTTTTCAAAGAACCAACTATTTATTTTGTCAATTTTTTGTATTGTTTCTTTTGTTTCAATTTTGTTGATTTCAGCTCTGAGTTTAACTATTTCCTGTCTTCTAGTACTTTTGGTGTTGGTCTGTTCTCTTTCTAGGGATTTGAACTGTAGTGTTAGGTCATTGATTTGTTGAGTTTTATTTCTTTTATTAAATGCACTCCATGAAATAAATCTTCCTCTAAGTACTGCTTTCATAGTGTCCCAGAGATTTTGATATGATGTTTCTTTGTTCTCATTTACCTCTAAGAATTTTTTAATTTCTTCCTAATATCTTCTGTTATCCATTCATCATATAATAGCATATTGTTTAATCTCCAGGTGTTGGAGTAGTTTCTGCTTTTTACTCTTTCATTTATTTCTAACTTCAATCCATTATGATCTGATAGAATACAAGGTAGTGTCTCTATCTTCTTGTATTTGCTGACATTAGCTTTGTGGCATAATATATGGTCTATTTTAGAGAAGGATCCATGTGCTGCTGAGAAGAAAGTGTATTCGCTCTTGGTTGGATGGTATATTCTATAAATGTCTGTTAAGTCTAAATTATTGATTGTGTTATTGAGATCTATGACTTCTTTGTTCAATTTTTGTTTGGAAGATCTGTCCAGTGGTGAGAGAGGCGTGCTAAAATCTCCTAGTATTATTGTTTTATGGTCTATTTGGTTTCTAAAATTGAGAAGGATTTGTTTGACATACATGGATGAGCCACTGTTTGGGGCATAGATGTTTATGATTGTTATATCTTGCTGATTTATGCTTCCCTTAAGCAGTATGAAATGTCCTTCTTTATCCCTTCTCACTAACTTTGGCTTGAAGTCCACATTATCTGAAATGAGGATGGATACTCCAGCTTTTTTGCTGAGTCCATGTGCATGGTATTTTTTTTTCCCATCCTTTCACCTTTAGTCTATGGGTATCTCTTTCTATGAGGTGAGTCTCTTGCAGGCAACATATTGTTGGATCTTTCTTTTAAATCCAATCTGCCAGTCTATGTCTTTTGATTGATGAATTCAGGCCATTAACATTCAGGGTTATTATTGAGATATGATTTGTATACCCGTTCATTTGGTTCATTTTTAAAATTTTATTTATTTATTTATTTACTTTTTGACACATCTTGGTTCCTCCTTTATTTGACAGTTCCTTTAGGATAATTCCTCCCTTTGCTGATTTGCTTCTTTGTTTTTTATTTCTTCCTCATGAAATATTTTGCTGAGAATGTTCTGTAATGCTGGCTTTCTTTTTGTAAATTCTTTTAGCTTTTGTTTATCATGGAATGATTTTATTTCATCATCAAATTTGAAGGTAAGTTTTGCTGGGTATAAGATTCTTGGTTGGCATCCATTTTCTTTCAGAGCTTGAAAAATGTTGTTCCAGGCCCTTCCAGCTTTTAGGGTCTGGATTGAAAAATCTGATGATATCCGTATTGGCTTCCCCCTGAATGTAATTTGGTTCTTTTCTCTCACAGCCTTTAAAATTCTGTCTTTATTTTGTATGTTCGGTATTTTCATTATAATGTGCCTTGGTGTGGGTCTGTTGTAATTTTGTGTATTTGGAGTCCTATAAGCCTCTTGAACTTGATTTTCCATTTCATTCTTCAGATTTGGGAAATTTTCTGATATTATTCCATTGAATAGATTGTTCATTCCTTTGGTTTGTTTCTCTAAGCTTTCCTCAATCCCAGTAATTCTCAAATTTGGCCTTTTCATGATATTTCATAGTTCTTGGAGATTCTGTTCATGATTTCTTATCATCTTCTCTGTTTGTTCAACTTTGTTTTCAAGGTTAAATATTTTGTCTTCAATATCTGAGGTTCTGTCTTCCAGGTGTTCTCTCCTATCGGTTATGCTTTCTTTCTATGGAGTTCTTAATTTGGTTTATTGTTTCCTTCATTTCAAGGATTTCTGTTTGGTTTTTTTCAATATCTCTAACTCTTTATTGAAATGATCTTTTGCTTCCTGTATTTGCTCTTTTAACTGTCGATTGGTGCTATCATTCAATGCCTGCATTTGCTCTTTCATCTCATCATTCAATGCCTGCATTTGCTGTTTCATCTCATCGTTTGCTTCTTGATCATTTTAATTATGTACATTCTGAACTCCCTTTCTGTCATTTCTTCTGCTATGCTGTCATTGGATTTTATTGATGTAACATCTAGATTTTTGGGGGGCATTTTCTTCCCTTGTTTTCTCATATTGTTCAGGAATCAGTGGGTCATTAAGATATTGCAGATTTCCTCTATTGACTTATAATGTCCCTGAAGATTGCTAGTATATCCCCTCTTATACTTCAGTAGTCTGAAGTCTTGGAGGAAGTTGATAATGAGGTGCTCCACCAGAGTTGCCTCTCTAGGGTTGGTGACCCTCAGGTGGGGTATATTCCCTGCTAGTGGGCAGAGGTGCCTCCACTTGTTGACCAATGGTCATCCAAAGGGGAACTAGGCTGAGGGCTGAGGCAAGGCATGTTTGTGCCTGTGTCTCCGGTTTTACTGACCTTGTGGGAAAACCTCACTCGGCAGGGAAGACTCACCCAGTGCGGAGGTCTCTCTGGTCAGTTCCCCTCCTAGAGTTTCCCCTCAATCTACAACTACCACCTGGGCTGGGCTCCCTTCCTCTCCAACATTCCCAGGGGCCTGGACCTACCTCCTGGGCCTGGGAGCCTCACCCTTCACAGACGAGTCTCCTTAGGCTGCCTCTCCCAGAGAATCTGCCCGCAGTCCTGGAAACTTCGCTCCGCCCCTAGGCGTGTCTCTGTGCGGCTCTTCCAGCAAGAAGTCGCCTAGGTCCTGGGACCCTGCTCTGAACCTAATCGCCTGGCTATGCGGCCCCTCCTCTGAGCCTCCACCTGGAGCCCCATATAATAGCTCCAAGTCCCAGAGACCCACCACATGCCTCCTCCTCTGGACAGCAGCCCGGTGTTCCGACACAAGTCACTAGGAGTCCAAGCAACTCACTTCGTGTCTCCTCCTCCCACCAACCGCCCGTAGCCCTAGGCAGTCACTCCAAGTCCAAGTGACCCACCCTGTTCCTCCTCCTCCTCGGGGGTAGCCCCCTGTGTGTTCAGGAGGGGTCACTCGGAGACCAAGGGACCCACTGGGCTCCTCCTCCAGACAGGCCACCGGTGTTCATGAGCGGTCGCTTTGAGTCCAAACAACTCACCACTCGCCTCCTCCTCTGGCAACCGCCTGTGGCTCTGATGCAGTCACTCCTAGACCAAGTGACCCGCCGTGCTTCTCCTCTTCCTCCAGGCAACCCCCGGTGTTCAGAAGCGGTCGTTCTGAGTCCAAACAGCTTGCCACGCAGCTCCTTCTCAGGCAGCCGCCCAGAGCCCCAGTGGTTGCTCCGAGTCCAAGCGCTGTGCTAAGCCGCCTGCTCTAAGATGATCCCAGTTTTCCGTGTTTATCGCTCCAGTGGGGGGAGGGGCATCTCGCTGAGCAACTCTACTTCACAAAGTTCCCTGCGTTCTGGGGCTACCACCCCATCTGTGACGCCTCCCCAACGGGAGAGACTCACCCTGCGGCTTTGAGTTGGTCCTAAGTCTCTCACTATCTCCTCTTTCGAATCCTGCGTCCTGGAGCAACATGAAATGCAGCTGCCCTCTCGTCCACCATCTTGAAAAAACCTCATATATTCTTGAAGAAGTTCTAGATAGGGACTTGTCCCAAGATTTGTCCAGGATCCCTGTCTTCTTCCCACCAATCCCTCTAGTTGGAGTCAAGTAGGAGAACCAGGTGAGAAGAACTCAAGCTGAGGATCCCAGTCTTGGGCTTCAAGCAAAAGCAGGAATACAAGCAATTCTCCCCTTCATTCTCAAACCCTTTCCCACTCATGCCATGACCCAGCAGCTTTTGTCTTCTCAGTTTTTCCTGACCCAGAGTGAGGCCAGAAAGCAGAAATTTCCAACCATCTCTGCGAGAGGCTGTTGTGATATAGCATTCCATACAGGAGCCCATGCAGGAGAGGCAGGAGCTGGGAGGGAAACCCTGCCTGATGAGATTTCCATCACCAGACAGAACAGCTGCCACAACCCATCTCAGGTCAGTATTTAAAAGTAGGCTATACAGCTTTCAGGTTTCACACCCATGGGTCACTTTTATTTCTCCCTGGATCTGGATCCCACTTGTTATCTTGGTCTGTTTCTTAAGTAAAATACAAACACCCTCACACATGTGACCACACTCTCATGCACAGTTGCATCTCCCTATCCAAAGATTCTGCATCTGCAGATTTAACCAACCTCAGGTCAAAATAGTAAAGAAAACAATCATCTATACTGAACAAATACAGGTCTTCTGTCTTGTCATTGTATTAGGCATCATAAATCACCTGAACTATGATACCATTATAATGACAATTTAAGATATGGGAAGATGTGCAAAGGTTGTATACTGTGCCATTTTATATAAGGCAGGATTGTGGATCCACCCTGTCATTGTTCACTGCTGGAAAGTATTCCAAACTATGCAACTAGCATAATTTATCTTTAAATTGGTATTAAAACAAGCGTAAGTTTTTTGTGAGTGGAAGAACAAGGCTAAAAGCTCATACCAGAGCTAGGCAGAGTGCTGCACACCTATAATCCCCCTGTCTCAGGAGTCTGAGGCTGGAGGATCATGAATTTAAAGCCAGAGTCACCAAATTAGTAAGGTCCTAAGCAACTTAGCAAGAACCTGTCTATAAATTTTGCAAGGTCTGGGGAAGCTGGGGATGTGGTTCAGGGGTTAAGCACCTCTGGATTCAATCCCTGGTACAAAACAAAACAAAATAAAATCCTCATACCATACCAGTGGCTCATGGGCTCATTTCAGAGATAGGGAAACTTGAGACTTGAGGAGGACATCTCATCTCATGTCTACAAGTCAGAAAGGCCCTGTGTGGGTCCCTTTTCTGGCCCCCATAGCTTATATTGATCTGGACTTGGTCCCCAGCGTACTCTCCAAACCCCTGCTTCCAGGTCCAGGGTAGTGACCACACTTTCAATATGTGGACTTACGGGTTGAATTACTGGCCCTTAATTGAATTTAAAACAAAAGGAAATTGAGTTTTATGGAGAGCAGGAGGCCAAGGGAAAGAGGAAATCAAACTCAGAAGAAGCAGGAAAGATTCCTGAGGAGAGGTGAGCAGCACCAGGAGTGCAGGGCCCCTGTTACTTATGGTCTAAGGTGGGAAGGAGGTCCTGCATTTGAGGCTGATCCCTCCCTCCAGGCCCCCTGTTCATACTGAAGATGCTGAGAGAAACAGGATGCAGGTGCAGCCAGCTTCAGTGGAGCAGCTTGTGGCTTTGGGGTCTCATACTGGGTAGCCCAGCTGAGCACAGGGGTTTATAGCCCCATCCAGGAGTCAATCCATGGAGAATGTTCCTGTGTATCATCAATCTTCTCCATGCCTCCTCAGCCCACAGGATATCAGGCATAATATAAGCCCAGGAGAATCAATCCAGCCAGGTCTTTGATGCCCCAAGACCCATGCTTTCTGCATCCTCATCCATTCGTCTTGCATGGTGTCTTTCTGTACCTGCAGACTGACCTGCTTGACAGCTGGGCTTAGAGATTGCAGAATATTTATTTCTGCTTCTCCTACTTCAGCTCCGTGCCTGGAACCTCCCTAGTCCTTGGGGAGCTTTAAATAGACTCCTGTTTACAGAATAGATAAATATGCAAGGGGCTGAGAACATCATGAGATGGAGAGGGTACCCAGGACTCTCCAAGGAAGGATCTGTTGGTAGAAGGGACCTTGGGGGGCAATCAGGCAAGGGCATTCCAGTGAGAGGGACCAGGTGAGAAGAACCACAGAATAGAAATTTCAGGGATTGAGGGCAATAGCAAGATGCTTTCTGACCAGCAGAATCTTCATGGCAGGAGGGAACAGGGGGCAAGCAGAGACCTCTCTGTGTAGACCCCTATGTACCATGTCCAGGGCTAGACGTCCACTCTGCAACTTTTGACTCTTACAACCCTACCATTTTGCAGCATCTCCAGGAATGTGCAGCACACCACACTCTCCTGGGAACATAAAATCTCTGATAAACACAATACATCTTCCTGACCTGTTAATTAACTTTATAGGGTTAATTATTTTTAACTACAAGAATTTTAGTCTTTTTTTTTTTTTTTTTTTAGAGACAGTGTCTTGCTGAGTTGCTTAGGGCTTTGCTAAGTTGCTGAGGCTGGCTTTGAACTCAAAATCCTCCTTCTCCAACCTCCTGAGACACTGGGATTACTGGTGGGTGCCAACACAGCTGGCAAGATTCAGTCTTACAAGATGGCTAAGAGCATAGTGTCTGGAGTCACCACCTGGGTTCATATCTTTATTGGAATTACTAGCAGTGTGACATTGTTTAGGTTACTTGATGTCTTTTACCTCTGTTCCTTCATCTGTTAAATTTAGGTAATTACAGAAAAAAAAAGCTGTACACGAGGACTCATAGCATCTTATTTGTAAAAGTCCCATATTGTAAATAACCAGCAGTACTTCAATTGATGAGTGGATAGACTGTAGTACATTCATATAGTGGAATACTACTCAGTCATAAAAGGGAATGAGCTATTGACAACTGCAACCACTTGGATGGATCTCAAGGGTATTATGCTGAGTGAGGAATATTGATCTTCAAGGCTACATAATAGATGATTCCATTTCTATAAGTTTCTTAAAGTGATTGAATTATGGTTACAAGGATTGGATTTTTGCTTTTCAGGTACTAGAATTGAAAGGAGGTAAATTCATTATGAAGTAGCCCAAGGCAATTTTGTTTTGGAGATGAGAAAATTCTATAATCTGATATGGTGACATTTGTTCTTACCTAAATATGAGGTAAAATGTCATAGAGCAATTTTTTCCAAAAAAAGACAGTGCATATACATACTTACAAAATCTGCGTAATGTGTGTGGCACTGTACCTAAGTCAATTTCCTAAAATTGACAATGTGCTATGGCCATCCCAGTTGGACACTGGGAGTGAGATACATCAGGACTCTTTGCTCTTTTTGCAACTTCCTGTGAGTCTTCAACTATTTCAAACTACCAAGTTATTTTTGAAACAGAGATTGTCATAACTCTTAGCTTGCCCTGCAGTTGACATGAGATCATTGGCTTCAAGGAGACTGTACCCTGGTTAAATTTTAGCCAATATTACTGTTCATCTTTGGAAAAGGGTCAGGGTCAGAACACAATGTGGGAAACATTGCTGGAGTTGACAGAATTTCCCAATGGAAATTATTAAGGTTGAGAGAGAGAGTGAATTCAGAGTTAGTCTCTCAAGAAAGAGAGAGAGAGAGAGAGAGAGAGAGAAAGGAACAGTTCTGGTTTTTATATAAGCCTGCTCATTCCTGTCAAATAACTCCTCCAAATGCTTTGTGAGTTCCTTGTTCACTATCTGTTAATTCCACAATGTTAAAGCTCCAACTTTCCAAACCTGGGAAAACACTGCCATGTTTTACTGACTTCCCCACAGTTCCCCATAGAATCACCATGTTACTCAGAAACACATCGTCCATATTGTCAACACTTAGTGTAACCACTTTTATAAATTCAGCATTAGTGTTGGAGTCATCTGGAGTGGATGGATGAAATTGTCAGCTTCCCTAGACAACCAAACCCCATAAAACAACACCCAGGGAATGAGACTCTGAAGAAGGGGATGCTTGACAGCCACACAGACATGTGATAAGCAGATGACTCACCTCTGGGCTTGAAGGATTGGTGGGTCCCAGAAGGAAGGCTTAGCTCCAGGAGCAGGGCAGAGGGGAGAACATGCCCAGTGGACCCTGGAGGGGGTTTGTCAAAGAAGATTCTGTACCATGGATTAGGGAGATGCCTGGAAGGAAGCCAGGGACCAGAGGAGGTTGGGGAGAAGGGTGTCCACAGGATGGACTGGGGTATCTCGACAAAATAAAGCTTTATTTTGGTATTGCTTGTTTTTTATTGACTGGTGACCTCGAGAGTGATAGTCTGGATAAGCTTCAGAAGATGCTGTACCCTCATGCCCTCAGTCTGTCTGGTATTTACCTGGTATTATGGGGCCCAGAAAATGAAGGCTGAGCTCTGCCCTTGTCCTGGGCCTCAGACTCTGCCTGCTGGCAGCCCTGTTTGGGAGGTGGTTCCATTTGCCCACTGAGTCCCTACAATGTGCTGGGCCAAGTTCCATAGACACACCAGTGAACAAGAAGGACGTTGATCCTTTTCTCATGGGTGAGGAATGGAGTCAGATGCTGGACAAGTGATTACAGCAGATGCCCTATCTCAGGCTGGGGAATCAGAGAATGTTCCTTCAAGGAGGTGATATTAAGGTGATGCTCAGAGGATGAGACAGAGATAGCTTTGGAAGGATTGCAGGCAGAAAGAGGGGACCCTGAGGCTTCAGGACAGGGGTCTGTGTGAAGGATGGGGAGGAGTGAGGCCAGAGAAGGAGGAAGAAATTGGAAGGGCAAGGTCACACATGGACTTTCAAGGCCAAGTCATCTTTTGATGGCCTATGCCTTTCTAAGCCAACCAAGATGGCAGCCTGGGTCTGCCTTGCTCTGCCCCACCATTATCCCTGAAGCCCAGGGTGTAGAAAATCCTGGCTGGATCGAGAATATTCCTCCATAGTAAAGCAACAGATGGCACCTGAGTCTCCTATTAAGGCTGCCTCCTCCTTTGCATGGAAGCCAGGCTCCCCAGGCCCCAGCACAAGGAGAGACCAAGCAGCCAAGCCACCCCTCCTCCCCCTGCCACACCTTGCCTTCTCTGCAGGCTCCACTCTACTCCTTTCACGTCGTCTTTGCTTCCATGAATTTCCTAAGGTCTGGAGTGGGTCCTTATTTCCTTGTCTTTCCCCACTGATAACCCTGAACCTGGCAATAACATTTAATGCACAGAGAGAGTGCACCTCAGCAAGGAGAGTGGAAGGGGAAACTGTTGATCTATCTGGGACAGTATCATAAAACTTAAACTGGTGCTCTCTTTTATAGAATTGGAGCAGTTCAGACTTTATCCTTGGTCTGCTTGTTAGCATTTCTTAATTTACTGTCCGCTTTCTTATTTATACATTCTTTTAACAAACTAATACAACTAACCAAACTTCCATCTATCCATTCAGTCAACCAATAAGCCAACCAACCAAACAACCCACACACCAAACTTTGATGCCCACATTTAAGTCATCTGGAATGTTCCCTTCTTCAGGAAGTTTTTCCTGATGACTTCCCTGTTCCTGTGCTTGGACATCTCCCCTTCTCTTACTTCCTTCTCCTACTTCTCAACACATGACATACTAGAGACAGTTGACAAGGCTACTTTTTTCCTCCCGCTGGACTGTCAGCCCCTGAGTGTGGGAGTGAATGATCAGTGACCCTATCTTCTTCATTGTGGCTCAGAATTGTTCTAATAAGTAATGGTGGAGATAAATTACTGGCTTTGCTGGGAATTGGGTTGGGAATAAAGTATGAGGTCTTTCCCTCACTCAAGGAACTTACAGAAGAGCAGGATTCATGACTTAGCAAATAGGAATGAATGGTCACCTAAAAATGGCAACAGTATCTGTCCCAACACCAGATAGGTAGTGCTACTTGAGGTGCTTCAGGGTCTTAGAGCAGATGGTTTCCTGGATGAGGCAGGCTGAGCAGAGCCTCAAAGACTGAGTGGTGTTTGAATATGCCAACTGGGGACCAGTGAAAAATCTTGATGGGTCTGGCACATATTCATGGCTCTTTTCAACTTCCTCCAAACCCAATGTTTGTGGGGAGAATATTTGCTCAGTGTCCCAAGGGTCTCATCCTGAAGACTGGGGCAGCTGTCTTGTTCTCCCTCAGCCCTCCTCTTGAGGGCCTGCCTTGGGTTCTGCTATCTTTGCAGACATATTTGAACAAAGTACAGTTATGTTGGGCCAGGGAGAAAGACCTAAACTCACAGCTCCCTCCATGGATTAGAAAAGGGCTTTGGGGTTTAGGAAAGAGATAGGTATCCTGGTTCCCATCCTGAGTGTAACAGATGGACTGGATGCCCTGAGGGGTGGGGCAAAGGGAGCTGAATTCTTTCCCCTATGAAATCTTATTCCATCTTACCGGAGTTGACACCTTCCCTCATGATTCCTAGCTGGTTTCCCCAGATGGTGTTGGTGGGATGGAATTCTGCTGTGACTCACTTTCAAGGCCCCATCTTGAAAAGATGGCTTTTTAAGCTCAGTTCTGTCAGGGGCATTTTGGTCAACGTTCATCAAATCACAAAGATGGCCTGCCAGCGACACTTCCTGCAAAGCTAGATTCTGTGTGAATGCCTCATTCCAGAAAATACTGCTTTGTAGTCTCTGCTTATTCCACAAGAAGTTACTAAAGCCATGGGATTTCTTTCATTTCTTGTTGAGACCAGTTTTGTGACCATGGGCCCTCAGAATTGGGGTTCTCTCCTGACAGAATAAATAACTTTTGGTCTCAGGCTAAACACATGATATTTAATTTTGTTCACCTCAACTAAGAATTTATAGTGTGCCCCTTGTTTATTTAAATGGTGTTGGGGAGTCCATAAGAGTCTAAGACATCTATACCAATGCATGCCACAGGATTGGGGTGGGGGGAAGCAAGTGACTGGGACATGGCAGAGCACCAGACACAGAGTCTGGATTGCTTCAGGGATTGTTAAACTCTTGGTTCTATTGAGTACTCATTACATTACAGGTCCCATTAAATAAGCTTTAGATGTAGTATCTTATTTAGTTGTTGGACCTATTGAAGAGGTGGGGAAACTGAGGTGCAGAATGTTCAACAAGGGTGAGTTCAGCCTGGCAGCCTGGCTCGAGAAGCCTCCTTCTCTGCTATCTTCAGGTCCTGCCTGGAGATGAAGGCCTCCTGGGAAACATAGCAAGGATTTGGAGCATGTGTGCATGTGTGTGTGTGTGTGTGTGTGTGTGTGTGTATTAGGACCAGGAGAAATGATTGGCAGATCAGTCAGATGTCTTCAGAGCCACGTTTTGTATTGTAAGCAACAGAAATAGACAGGTCACTACATTTTTGGTTAAACTGTGGTGGTTTTTTTACCTGATAGAGCCATGCTTCAGAAATATTAATTTGGGAGCTGAAGACTGGCAGCAGGACCTCAGCCTAGAAGACAGGTTGGCTCTGACCTTACTGCCAGAGGACTGAGGAGGCAGGGATCTCAGAAGCCACAGGATTGTATGGGATGCAAGGAAGGCTGTGGGCCTAGAGGACAGGGCTGCACACACAGAAGGTGGGGGGAACTGGGAAGGTGAGACCCTGGTTGAATCAGGAAGAAGATAATGGGCTTATCTCTGGACATTTCAGGGGAGCTTTTGTTTCCACAGGTCCCAGGGAATCTCAGTTAAGATGCTGGGAGAGAAGCAGCTTAGGGAGGTGCTGACTTGTGCTAATAGATGAAGTACTTGAGGGGCAGACATTGCCAAGAGTGGCTGATCAAGATGCCATGGCTAAAGTCCTGCAGTGGGAGACCCATGTGCTTGATGTGGGACAAGGAACAGTAGTGGTCAGAGCAAGAAAAGGACTGGGGATTCCAGAGTTCAGCTCAGCAGAGGCAAGGGGAGAGATGGTCTCCAGGAGGCAAGAATATGGCAGCTTTGGACCCTTAGGAGAGGTTAGGAAGGTCACTGAATTGGATGACAGATGTGGATTGGGCAATCCTGTGTGGCTTTGGAGAGAGCACTTTGAGTAGGATCCTAGCAACAGAGAGTTGACAGTTGTGTGCTGAGGAGCAGGATGGATGAGGACACACAGAATTGGGAGCCCTACTGAAGGACTTGAAGGTGAAGGGAAGCATAGGGATTCCTGGCAGCTCAAGGTGGTAGAGCATTAAGGAATAGGGTCCTTTGCTCAGGTAGGGTGAGATGTTTGCAGCCAAGTTCTGGAGGACAGCAGCAAAGAACAGAGATCTGTCATCTTCAGATTCTCTGGGGAGTCTGGGTTTGTGCTGGGGTGGGGTCTGTGAGCAGGCAGTGCCAACAATAATGGATCCATTATCTGCAACCTGTCTGTAATGATGGGCTGGGGCATGATGAGTTCCCAGAGTGCCTTTCAAATCCCAGTGAAAGAGTGAATTATGCTTTGCAGAGTTTTGAGTTACTTGAACTTCAGTTCAATTAAGCAAAGCTTTGTTAAGTCAAGTTGTTGGGAACTGCTCTTGGGAAACATTGCCTCTTATTGTATTGCTAGACTTCAAAACTCAGCTCACCATCTTTAAGATGTTCAGTAATTCTTGGCATGGTGAAGTTGAGAGGACCTTGGATCTAGAATGGAAGAGGCTTGGGTTTGAATCGCAATTCTGCCATGTGGGTGACTTTGGACGATTTGTTTTTAAACACCCTCGCATATCTGTTTCTTCATCTAAAGAGTGAAAGGTAGCTGGGCGTGTAGACTGCCGAACATACACGAAGCTCTGTGTTCTATCCCAGCACAGGGTGGGAAGTGGGACCAGGTGGAGGGGAGATAAATCTAATATAATATATATTAAGCTTTTGGCTCACAATAGGCACAATAGTTACTTTAATAAATACTAGCCCCTCTGCCCCTTGCTACTTGGTTCATCAAAACACCCTTGTATAAAGAAGGGAAGGGGGTGTGAGAGAAGGAAGGATAGTAGACTGGAACAGACATTATCACCTCTTGTACACATATGACTGCATTACTGATGTGATCCTGCAATATGTGTAATCAGAAAAATGAGAAGTTACACTCCATTGCTGTATGATCTATCAAAATGTTTACATGCATTCTACTGTCGTGTGGGCTGGCAAAGTGAACTGCCCGTGCCTGGGACACCAAAGTGTGATCCTCTATCTGGTCTCACTGCTTCTGCCTCTGGTCCAGGACTTTGTTGGCTTCTGTGTAGGGGCAGGCCAAATGGAGAGTCTTCGAGAGGAGGCTGGCATTCCTATAAGTGATGATGTGGCTTCTGTTGACCTCTGAGTCACTTGATTGAGCCTCTCTTCCTCCAAATATGAATTCTTTGAAATGGGAAGAAAGACAACAAAGGGCCCTGAAATCAACAGGTTTGGAAACATATCCCATACTCTGTCCCCATTGGAGGCCTGGAGGCTGTGCTCCAAGGCTCAGAGTCACTTCATTTTTTCAGGTCCACCTCCTGTTCACATTCCAGAAGCAGCTGTTTGGAGGACAAATGAACTTACAATGGCATTTTGACAGTTGCCTAGGAATCAGCCCTGGAACTGCCAAGAAGATCCATCCATTGCACAGCTTCTAGAACTCAGAGCCTCCCCTGGTCCCCTGCCAAGCTCTCCAACAAACCGCAAGTTGCTTTCTAGACTGGACATGGATGATCAGAGGTCCTTAAAAGTCAGTGCTCCCCAGGAGTGTATCAAAATAAGAATAGAGAAGTTCAAAGTATCCACTACATACAAAACAAAAGCAGATCTGGCCAACTTAATATTCAACAAAGACATTACAACAGATTTATTCTTCTTTTCGAAAAGAAGAACTCCAAAATGGCATATGCCCCAGATGCAGGGATCTGGGAGAGCTTAGACAAGGATCATGGTTTTGAAAAGTGTTGTCATACAAATAAAGCCCACAGAGATTTTGCAGGAGAACTTCCTCGTTCTTTGGGGAGGTGGGCTGAGGGATTCAGGGGTGGTGTGTCATGATTTTACAATTTGCTGTCAAGTGGTTCAGCAGAACATAATACCAAACCCAAAAAACCAGGAATGTGTGTGTTGAGAGACAACGAACAAGGCAGATGTCAACTGTCATTTAAGTGAGGGCCACATTTGTGTCTGTATATATATTGTTTCTTGAGTTTTCCTTGTGGTTTCACGGTTTTCAAAATAAGGTAAAAACAGAAAATGCATGGAACAGATAGAGGAAATGAATTGTACATGGACTCTCTCTCTTAGCTCTGAGTGAAGATCATAAACATAACAAGGTCAGAGTGTACGAAATGCTGGAATCTGGGTGAAGTGATGGAGTAAAACACAGAATGGCTCCAGAAAACCTTGGGAACACCAGATGCAGAGACAAGTGTGGTTATGGTAGCTCCTTCCTTGGTTACACAGGAGCATCTGTGACCTCCAAGGAGCCAGTGAGTGTCAGAGAATCGACAGCGTGCATGCATTTTTCAGATGTGCAGAAAGTAGCCTCCGTTTTTGTGTGGCCTGCATTCCCCTGCTTTATGGCCCATGGAGTTTCAGCACTAATTTCCACCTTGAATGGTTGGGTTCCCAGTTGTGTCCCAGCTCTTTGATGATCCTTTGACCCACTGGACTTCCACCCATAAGCTATCTGTGCTGAGCAGCTGGGAATCCTCATATGGGCAAGAGGCTGTTCACCCTCTTGAATAAGTTTATTTAAAAATTGTCAGAGGACTAAGGTCAGGTTCGGAGGCAGATTCAGACCTTGTAGGCCTGAAACTCATGCAATCAGAGTGGCCTCTTTAAGAAAAAGAGTATAGAATTTTGCAAATTTTCCAAAAATATGAAACCATATGAACACGTTTTCCAATTGTCTTGGAAAGGAGGGTCCCTGAAGCTTGATCCCCATTATTTTCATGATACATCATATATAATTCAGGCTATTATTTGCTGGTAAATTAAAGACATTAAGACAATTTCATAAAACTTTAAAAAATTGGAATAGATGCAATCTTGAAATAAAGGGTCAACGTTTAAAAAAAGTGAAATAATTAAGCTTTGTGAAACATTTCATTGCATTTTAAAATATTTTTCTTAAAATTTTATCATACCATTATGAATAGAAACCTCTGTGTCCTCATCTGTAAGAACAGGGCCAGCACATCCCTGTGCCATTTGCCACACAGGACATTTGTGAGAATTAAATTTAGAAATGTGCTTTGCAAGCACTTGAGAAAGCAGAAGGTGTTTTCCAGATAAACAATTACTATTGTAAAGGCAAAACTGTAGTATATTTAGAATCCCTGGAATGTCACAAAAAAAGGAAGTTGAAGCCCAGAGTAGGTGCACAGTTACTCAAGGCCACTTGGGGAAAGTCATGAGCTTCAAAAAAATAAGTGTGTAAGTGCGTGCATCTTGACCTTCCTGAGAGCAAAGGGGCTGACACTCTCCTCTTTCCGGATGGCTATGGGACCCACATGGTGCTGCTTCAAAGAGATCGTATCCTGTTCTTTATGGAGTGCTGATGTAGAGGAATGTTTCATGAGTTGGAAATGAAAAGAGACTTCATCCTTGAAGTCGTTTTACGTTCCCCTTTGGCCTGTTTAACCAAATAGAATCTAGATGGGTTGAATGTTGAATTGGACTAGGAGAAAGTTGGCCTCTGTCCTTGGTGTGACTTTCTTCCCTGAGTATCAGGGCAGTAAAAGGCAGAATCAGTGCCCCAATGTGGCTCCTCCTGGTAGCCAAGCAAATGTATCCATGCATCTTTCCAGTCCAGGTGGTGACTGGCAGCAACTCTCACCTACTGTCTTTTGGACACCTGTCAGGATCTTCCCTTTCATAACTTCAAGGACAACATTTGACTACTTGGAACAGGGCCAAGTTTGTAGAGCCACTCCTTTCCAACTCAGGCACTCATATAAACCTCAGGAAGGCAGGGCTGGGGATCTTTGTCCCTGGTACAGACATCCCCATTCCTTACTTCATGGGGGAGGAAGGCCAGGTTTTCCAGGAGCCCCAGTCAGAGGCAGTCACAGTTGTCCTGCTGGCTGAGTGTGCAGTCTGGGTCCTGGTTGCACCTGGGACCTGTGTGGCATGGATCACATCTCCGTCAGTGGCCCTGATCCTTGGGCTCATCCAACATCTCATGGTGGGTGGACATTGTGGAGTCTGGCAGCCCATGCTAATGGGCAAAGCGGCAGTGAGACCAAGATGAAGGGAACTGATGGACTTGCACCACTGTGCTTGTTGAACTGCCTGACTGAGGTGGAAGAAAGGTTCCTCCATGAACTTGACCCCATCCTAGGGATGTGCTCCATAGATGACCACTTTCCCTCAAGAAGGTATTTTCCCTCAGGTATGACACCACCTCGCCAAATGTGCTCACTGTCTGTTGAGCAACTCCTTCCTCTGGCATCTTGTAGAGCTGAACTCAGCCACACCCAGGAAACTTCAGCCCCAGAGAGAGATATGGGCTGGGAGGACGACAAAGTCCTGCTGGATTGTATCTGCCTCAGGGAAGAGCAAATGACCTGTCCTAATGCATTTGGGGTCTTAAAGAAAATGCACCCAAAATATCTAACATCCAAACTGGAATGCATGAAAATGAATTGAGCTAAGGGTCTGCAGCCTTAAATCCTCTGTCTGGCTTTGCCTCCTGCCTAGAGGGCCTTGGGGGAAGCTCTGCCCCTTGACTTTCCCCCACCAGGTCCAGGGTTGCTGGCTTAGATTGAACAATCTGGATTGGCTTTCTAACCTTCCAGCTGGATGTGCTGCATCTCAGGTGTGCCCTTAGTACTCCTTGGTTTCCAGAGACAGCATTCATTAGATAACAGTTGTATGCTGAGGCCTTGAGCCAAATTGAAAGAATGGGAGAATAATATGAGGGAAGGTCATACCTAGTACAATTTTGTTTTGAAAACTGTGTGCCCTTGAAGGAATCTTCTGAATTGGAGATGAGGGTAAATTTCTTCTCTGTTCCTGGAATGTTCCAGAAGCCTGCCTGACTCATGGAATGGATACACAGGAAGGAGAAATGTTGGACATGGTTTTGGATCTTGCTATGGCTCTGCATACTTCTTGTCAAGGGTGTGTGCCAAGGCCTGTCAAGAGGGACCCACACAGAAAGAGAGTTATGCTGAGAAATCATCACTCCTGAAGAACAATGGTGCAGGAGGCTGAGTACAGTGTGTGTTCTCTTTAGCTCAATGGCCTGGACTGATGGTTTTTCCAGGAGGATGCAGGGCCATCAGTGGTCCCTGCCCCCCAATCTGTCCTCATCTGGTGATCTCTATCTTTGTCAACCTTGTCATCAATGGCCCGGATGAGAGACTTGAGTATGCAGCCTGATTCAAAATTAGGGATTTTCAATAGTTTCAGTAAGATCATTTATTTGGGTTGAATTGTTAAGGCAAATTGTTTTCACAGTATCAAAGCAGTGAGTTTTCTCACAGGAAATATCAGACCAGGCAATTATAGTCAGGTTTTCCATATCCTTAAAAGCAAAGAAAGAGAGAATAAAAAAAAAAAAAGATTTCTTTTATATGTCAAAAGTCAACTGTTGGAGAACTGGCAATGCAGGGTATCAAACTGAACTCTGTTAAAGTCCCTAGTGATGGTTAAGGCTCACAGTGACTGCTCTGTGGTCTAACCCCTAACAAGGACTCCAGTTCTACATGACTCAATTTTTAAAATGACTGCAGATTGAAGCTGAGGGAGGTGGAAGAAGCCCCTCCAGAGTCCTGGACACCTCCCATCCACCAGACTGACAACCTAGCAGACACTGGGGGACTTCCTTCAGCTCCACAGAACTTAGTTTCCTTATTGCTAACACCATAGGTCATACCAGCTCCCCCAAGTGACCTAGCAGAGTCCCCAAGTCTAATCACAGCTCTGTCCCTTGTCTTACCCTTGAGGGGTTTGGCTGGGGCTCCATACAAAGCCAAAGAGAAATGGAAACAGGAAATTTAAATGAAAAAAATCTTTTCTTCTGTGGAGAATTGAAATTTTTTTAAAGCCCTTTTCCATCAGCTTACCTTCAGGAATGCTACTCAGAAAGGCTTCCAGCTTCCCAAGCATTCCTGAGGGTTACATAGATGCAAGGGGTTGTGCAGAGTCCCTGCTGGGAATGCAGGAGAAAGAGCACCACACAGCTGCTCCAGAGGACACCTCCACAGTGCTCAGGGTGGAGATGGGGTGAGTCTCAAGGGCCCAGGATCACTAGATATTATGGTCCTTACAGTGTCTGAAAGATGGTCTGCCTGCTCAAGGGAAGAGGAGACTCAATTTGTCAATTTTCTGTTGATATCAATCTTCTCTGGTCCACACTGGTCCCTGGCTTCTTTATCTGATTCTCTGTTGAAAAAGCTGGATTCTGGCCTCAAGGATGTCAGGATTACTTGTCTTTTTGCACTGCCTCAAGGGTATTCCTATATAACATGAAGCACCCTGGGTGCTGACATGCTTATCTTGTTATCTCCTCTAGTGGGGGTGTTTGTAGTGTCTCCAATTTGTAGATAATATTCTGTAGGTTTCAAATATATATATTTGAACATATCTATGTCTATATCTATCTCTCTATCTATTATCTATCATCTATCTATCTATCTATCTGTCTATCTATCTATCATCTATCTATCTCAAGGAAGAAAACGACTTCACTTCCCTTGAGCTTGCTAGCTTTTTGTTTTGTTTTGTTTTAGAAAGATATGCAGGTATTTATTTTCTGCATCTTTGGAGATTATTTCACATTTTAAAATCTCCAAATTGTGGTGTCAATTTTATTAGATTTTCTACTGTTATCTTTGTTTGTTTACTTATTTATTTATTTTATGGTACAGGTGATCAGACTCAGGGCCCCACACATGCCCCCCTCAGCTCTTTGCTAAAATATTCTTGCTCTGCTCCTTGGTCTTGATTTTCTCCAGACTCATGGTTGGTGCAGTTGTCTATTTTATTTCATATTGTGTTTTATTTCATATTTTGTACTTAGGTGTACAAATGTTAAGTTTTGGGGATTGAGGTTGTACTAGAAATTTCTCAGCATACATGTAGCAATTACTGTGAGTCGAGCACTATTCTCTGCATGTATTTGATATATTAATTCATTTGGTTCTCACAACTCTCAGAAAACTAATGTCCAAAGAAGCTGAACCTTGCCTCCCTTGTGCACAGGTGTCCTGGTGCTGCTGGGCAGCATCCACATGCACTGCATGCAGAATGCAAATTGGAGAGACTGTCCTCCCCTTGGTGAAACATATCAATAAGACTATTTGTTTGTATATTGCATGTGTCAGTGTGGGAAATGGGGGTGAATTTTAAATTACTGTTTTTTTTAAAACAAGTGCAGATTTCTTTTTTGTTTAATTTTTTGAGAAAAGGTCTCACTGTGTTGCCCAGGCAGGTCTCAAAGTCATGGGCTCAAGTGATGCCCCCACTGCAGCCTCCTCCTGGGTAGCTGGAACCACAGGTGTGTGCCACCAGGCCCAGCAATGATTTTTGAAAATGACTACAGATAGTTTTAGGTTTTCCATATGTTCTTGAATTGACTGTGTGATCCTTCTAGAAAAGAGTCCAGTCTGTCACTTTTCAAGTGTATCATTTTGATCTCATTCCTACTCTTCTTTTCTTACTAAAGACATTCTACTTTTAATGTTTGGTTCTATTATTTCCTTGTACTCTTCACATTGTTAACTATACTTTCCTTTTCTAATAATCTATTTTGTCAAAGCTTTGTTCTTTATTAGTCTCTTCAAACAAGAAGTTCTGAGGATTGCTGAATCTATTTATTATTAGATTAACTTTTTATCTCACATTTAGTTTTCCTTCCTTTCTGTTCTCTTGGTTTGCTCTGCTGTTCTTTGGAGTGAGAAGCCTTGCTCCTCACTTTTCACTCTCTACAATAACAGGCATCTCTGGGCTGTGTGTTCCCATGCACTACCTCAAATGCCTCCCACAGGACTTTTTAAGTTGTGTTTTTAATGCCCACCATTTCTCTCGGGTAGCTTTTATACGATTCCAACTAAGACGGTTTCTCATTTAAGTTCATCTTCTTTTGTAAATTTAAGACTTCTTTTTATTGGGAACTGGAGATTGAACACAGAGGCACTTGACCTCTGAGCCACATCTGCAGTCCTATTTTGTATTTATTTAGAGACAGGGTCTCACTGAGTTGCTTAGTCCCTTGCCATTACTGAGGCTGGCTTTGAACTTGTGATCCTCCTGCCTCAGCCTCCTGATCTGCTGGGATTACAGGCATGTACCACCATACCAGACTTAGAATCTGTCTCCTCATTCACAGGACTGAGTCTCAGGAGTTTGCCTTGTGCTGTGACTAGTTCTCCCCTACAGGAAAAAAGGAGACTGTAGAGGAAGATGTTAGCTATGTGTTGACCTGTTGACACCCCCCACCCCACAAATAGGCCACTCTGGCTGCAAGTGTAGGGGACTGCATTCACAGCACCTCAGCCTTGGTGGCCTCCAGGAACTCATCCTGCTCAGTTCTGTCCTGGTCAGCTTGGCCAGCACACATGCCTTAGGATGGTTTCTCCTTGGGTCCTCTATCTGAGTGCTCAGGTAAATGCAGTGGCAGCAGTGGAAGGGCCATGTGGGCCTCACACAGCCAGAAAGTTACAGACTGGTGATGTCAAAAACTTTGGCAGATGCTCTCAAGTCTCTGTTGCCCCAACTGTAAGAGGACTATATCTGGAATCTGGCTTAGCATCCCTCTGGCTAGAGATTCAGGACAGGCGGGATGGCTGAGGGGTTAACAGTTGGCCTGCATTTATATCCTATCTCTGCCACTTCCTATCTGCCCGACTTGGGGTCAGTGACTCCCCTAAGCCTGAGCATCCTGTCGATGGAGGTATTAATTTTATTCTATTGGTATGAGGGTGCAGCTCAGTGGTTGAGTCTTCCTGGAGTGTGTGAGTCCCTGATTTTGATCCCCAGCATTGAAAAAAAGAATAATTCCCTCATAGGGCCATTATGGGAATTAGGTGACACAATCCAAGAAGCCAATAATGTAAAGCACATCTGTGATAAACTGTTACTAGTGTTATTTTTTTTTCAGAAATGTTACAATTTCTTTCCTAATTCTCTCCTCCTCATGTGTATTCTCAGGGTAGCAGACTTGTGCATTATGCCAGCTATTTGTAGGAATGCCTCTGAGCTAGGCTTTTTCTTGACCTGGCTTGGTGGTTCAGGTCCTAGGCACTCAATTGGTGCTAAGTTCACATGGGCATTTACTAGTGGATCAGTCAAGTAGCAAGTTTCCTCTTTATTTTTATTTATTTATTTATTTATTTATTTTGGCGGTGCTGGGGATCGAACCCAGGGCCTTGTGTTTGCAAGGCAAGCACTCTACCGACTGGGCTATTTCCCCAGCCCTGCATGTTTCCTCTTGATCCATTTTCTTTCCCTCTGTTGAACCCCTGAGACCCCTACAGAGGCTGGGGTGGAGGCTGGAGGAGTCATCCTAACCCCAAACCTTCTCCAGACTTGTCACACAGCACTGTTGACTTTATGTCCTATTCTCTGTGAGTCACGACATGGTCGATTTTTCTCTCCCAGAGGTTGTGGATGATACATTGATAAGGGAAGAAGTCATCCTGTCCCCAGCCCCATCAGTACTGAAGCTGCAAATAGCATCAAAGTCAATGACCGCTCTGTAGCAAAGGTGGGTGTCAACTCGGAAGTGTCAGGAGAATGCCACCTTAAATACATCCTGGTATTTTTTGGCCCAGTCTTTCTCATTGTAATATCTTGGTCTTTGATGAAATGGAATTTTAGGTGTGATATAGAAGAAAACCTCAGTGGATGGTGAGGAAAACAATTCAGGTCCTATTCAGCTCCCTCTCCCTCCCCTAGATGGAGGAGGGTGGGCTACAACCTCCCTACCCAAATACTGCGGAACCCAGAGTGACTTCACTGTGTCCCTAAATGGCACCACTGTGTCCCTAAATGGGGTGGGATCAGGATAATTGTCCCCATGTGATTGGCTCTGATCCCACCCCAGCTTCCCATGCTGAACTCTGACTGGATTGCAGTGAGGGAAGGACAGGCAGGGCTGATGATTCCTTAGCACCATCCAGGTTCACAACTGGGGCCTACTGAAGAGGCCCCTGGTCACAGGACATAAGGAGCAGCTTCCTGGCCTTAGGAGCTCTCTGCAGGGCTGTCTTAGAATTCCCACTGTGTTCAGGTACCAGCGTGGCCTCACTGCTCCCCTTGGCCAGAGGTTGTCATTCATGAACATTTCAACCAGGATGCAGGAGGAAAAATGGAGACTCCTGGGGACACAGCTCACTTCCTTCTCTTCCCACTTACTATGGATTGACTTGAAACACAGGTCACACAGTAGAGAATTTTGCTAGAGGTTTGTTCTTTCCTTCCCCTCCTCTCTATTCTGTGCCTCCCTCTCCTTCCTTTCCCAGAGGGTAGAGACAAAATTTAGCAATGCCAAAATGGGGAGTCTGCTCTAGCCTTATAACCACAAGGCCAGTATTCTTAGCAGAGGGTAAACCACTTTGGAATCAGACCAAAAGACCACCCAGCAAGATCATCTCCAAAACCAATGGGAAAAGGGGAGGCCAACAGAGAAGAGGGTCCAGGGCACATGGCCTCAGTGGCAGGTACAACCCATGAATGCAGGCTGTGGACCACACCTTTCCTAGTCTGAAGCCATCAGTCTGTGGCTAAGGGAATGCAGATGAGGTTTAGCCATAAAATCCAAGTATCTATAGTTGCTAGTTTCTTGGGAAATGAGAAACACAGTTCAAACTCATGGAGGATTATAGCTAACACAATGAGGGGAACTGGCCATAAGAGAAAAATTCACACATTTAGTGTGTCATTGGCTCACATTTGGTGGCACAGATGCTTCTGCCATAGAGATTTCCCTACACTCAAAGAAAGAAATAATCACCAATTCTAGTCAGAAGTGTTCAGAGTCTATAGGAAAACCCGGACCTGAGAGTCAGTCAGGGGTGATCAGGAGACTCTACCTGTGGGTCCCTGAGGCTTCAGGGTCCCCTTGGATATAAAACCATGGTCATGAGAGGGAAGTTCAACATGGGGTGGGGAGTCTCTGTCTCCCCCTCTGAGGGTCTGACAGTGGAGAGTGGTGGGCCCTTCCTGAGCTCTGGACCATGGAACTTGAGTTGTGGGAAGTGAACAGTGAGCTCAATATTATCTAGAAATCTGGAAAAGACAGAACTCTGAAAAATGAAGGGGCTACTACCTTGAGAGGTGGTGGGAGCCCCTTTGTGGGTGTGGGGTGTTTGAGCAGATTTCATTGGGAATCATGCATGGTGGCTCTGAAGGGAGAGACAGCATATATATATATATATATATATGCTGTGTGCTCTATGGTCTTCACTGCAAATACTCATCTCTGCTGTTGTAATATAAAAGCAGCCATAAATAATTCATAAACAAATGAGCACTGCTGCATAATAAAACTTTATTTACAAAAGTGCAGAGGGCAGATTTGGTTTATGGGTCATAGTTTGCCAACCCCATAACAGAGCACTGGTTCTCAAACCTGGCTGCAAAATGGGATTACATGGGGGCAGTTTGAAAAGTACTGATAGTAGGGCAGGTGAGGTGGCTCAGTGACAGAACCCTCGCCTAGCATGTGCAGAGTTCTGGATTTGATCCCCAGCATTAAAAAAAAGCAAAACCAAAATAAAAACCAAAGCTTCTGATACCAGAGTCTCTCACTCAGGAAATCAGACTTAATTGGAGTCAGCTTTGTCAACTTCTAGTCTTTCCACGGAGGTTCAGAGGACTTTTGAGATTCCTTATAAAATAAGTCTTGTGTCTCAAGGCCTCTGTAAGGAACCTACAAAGATCTTGGCCCAAGTCAGCATAGCCTGGTTTGGTTTACAGATGTTACAGAGGTAAGACCGTAGGACTGGGTTTCTCTTCCCTCAAATATGAGAAGAATGGGCTTGCAAAATAAAGAGAACCTGACTAGGACTAGTGAAAGCACTGCCCTGCTATAAAATTCAAGCCCAACTCCTATGGGGAGGTGAGCACCGTGCACTGCAGCATTGTTTGCTTTTAAAATAAAGACTTTCTTCTATCCATAGGAAATAAAACCCTTCGGTTTGGTTCTTGCTTTTGCTGCTTCAATGAAGAGTTTTTCCTTCAGTGACACAACTTCATTAAAATGTGGCATTATGCAGAATAAGGTAGGTGGACATTCAGGTTCTCAGGGGGCTTTGCCTGGGCCGCCATGGTCCAGTGTGGGGATATCACCCAGCTGGGGTACTCCTGCCAGCATCGGCTGGTCTAGACAAGGCTGACCACTCCACATTGGCCAAGATGTCACGTGCTGTGGTTGGGGGTGAGAGCTGGAAATCCAGACCCTCTGCTTAGCAATCATTCTCATCGAGCACCCACTTGCTGTGAGTGGTGATGTGAGTGGTTCCTAGTGAGGGGGAGCAGAAGGTGGCCCTCAATCTGCTTGGGGGCACTGTAGGGGCCTTTTTAGACTGAACCTTGAGAAAGGCTCAGGAGAAGGAGTGCTCTAGGCAAGCAGGGGAGGGGAGGTGGTATAAAACGCATTGAGGCTGCAGGAAGAGGCCTGGGTGTTAGGATCACACAGCAGGGCACAGAGAGGGTGCAGAAGAAGTCAGAGTGATGGAAGAAGATGATTACAGGCTTCACACTCAGTCTGGATGTATTTCCCATGAAAGACCCTGAGACACTGAAGCTCTGAGATCAAGGAACTGCCAGAGGGAGCAGCGTGGCTATTCTGGGGCCTGCTCCTGCTGCCGAAGGAGAAGCCCCAAGACCTCTAGCTTTGCCTCTCCCTTGCAGGGTCAACCTCTGCTTGAACTACCACTTCTAGGACACCCCTGGCTCGTTGCTCTGACAATCCTTGAACCTGGATGGCAGCTGTTTTTGCTACTCAGTTCCACAGACCTTTGCTGATATGTTCTGGGGACCAGGTCCCATGCTAAGCCCTGTGATGTCTACAGGGATAAGCTTCTCAAGAATCCCTCATATTACAGAATGGGAGGAGACAAAGTCACACCTGCTTGGGTGCTGAGGTGGCCCACAAGCTGAGCTCACATAAGCGGATGCTTACTGCTAGCTGAGGTAGTCAAGGTAGCCTTCCTGGAGGACACGGCCTTTAGGATAGGTCTAAGGGCTGGGTAGACAATTGCATAGGTTGGGTCACCTGTATACATTGAAGCATTTTCCTGGATGACAGGAACCCTAAGATGACACCTGGCTGGTTGTGAACAACTGACACATTGCAGACTAATCCTTCCTCTAGGAGCCTTGTCACCCTCTCTCTATGCCTCAGGGTCAACAGGTTGCAGACAGTCACGTCAGGCACCTGTTTGTCAGAGAGCAGGGCAGTGGGGTCTCCAACCTTGTAACCTGGGGTGGGGAGCTGGTGAGGATGGAGCAGAGCTCTGCCCTGGGTCCCTTTGCTTTGTGGTAACACGTGCTTCTCTGCAGAGCAGCCCCTGTGGGGTTCTGCATGCTACAGAAACTCCTGTTTGAAGGCGAGAGTGGAGTCAACTATGCACTGTAAATCAGGGTTCATTCTAGCAAATAGCTTCCTTTCCTGTGGCTTCTCCAGAGAATCCAGAACAAGCAAGGAAGTGTGTGTGTTCCCTGATATCCTGAAGGTCAAGACAGGAAGGGGTCACTACAGTGAGCTAGCAGGGTGGCACCAGCCCTGTTAAATGGATATGTGGGCATTTTTTTCTGGGGGTGGGGAGAATTGGGGGCATCCACATGCTAAGCACTGCTGGATAGCGTGGAAATGGGGCCTGCTACCTCCTCAGAAGGCCCAATACTGTCCACACCATTGTCAATCTGCTGACTTGTGATCAAGTTCAGGACTTCCCTCCCTCCCACCTTATCTCCCCTCTGCCAATAGTCAGAACCACACATTCCAGCCAGCCCTAGAGTACATGGCTTCCTCTCCCTGTGACTGTTTATTTTCCATGTTGCATTCTAAGTGTTTGCACCTGGGCACCTCAGTTTCATCCTCTGTCTTCCAGTGCTTCATGCTGGAACACCTCTGTGCAGGCTCGAGGGATGTGGTGGAGAACCACATGCATCTCTCCTCCCAAGAGATGTACCATGAGGGTGAGGGACCATTGAAAAGACCCCTGTCCCACCAGCTCAGGCCTATTTTAAGAGAAAAAGAAAAATTATTAACGGGGCATGTTAAAGGAATTTATCTGAAGATTTAGCTAAGAAAGAGGCAGGATAATTGGGAAAGTCAGAGCATGTCTGAACTAACAGGAGCTGATAAGCAGGAACTATAAAACTGTCCTGTAAAACTTCAGATACCAGATTCCTGACCAAGGACAGAGTAAATAGGATGAGATAACGAAGGACTGTAAATGGCAAAGTAAAATTATGGCTTGTGAAGCATGGCATCTTAAGTTCTGAGCCGCTCTGACCTCCAAGAGGAGGGTTATCCTTAACAAGGTTCCTTCTCGGGTCAGCTCCCCTAGCCTTCACAGATAAGGTGAGAGAAGTCTGTGTTTATACATTCTTTACCAGTTTTACGACCCGTGCTGCGGGCAATTAGGGAAAGCCTGTGTTTATGCAGGTGCGGAAGAGAGGGGCTGCGGGCAATTTGGGGAAGCCTGTGTCTCCGCCTGTGTCTCTATCTTTCATCCCCCTCTCCAGTTAAAGTAAATTTATGGCTTCTCCAAGAATGTCTAAATGCTGGATTCAAAATAACCAATAAGAAATCTGTTGCTTACCGTGCGCGCGAAACCTGCCCCTTTACCCTATAAAAAACCTGTACCCCAAAGCCCGGTGTGCCAGTTCACCGAAGCTCCGGCTGAGGTTTTACTGAGCACCCGCAGGCGCCTGTGTAATCAATAAACTGCCTCTTGCTTTTGCAGCCAGTGATCACGTGAGTTCTTCCTTGGACAGGGGGTCTGAGGGTCTTTCATTTGGAGGTCCCACCGAGATTTCCCCTCGACACCCCGAACCCCTGCCCGAGGAACGGCCAAATACTCTGGGAGGTAAGTTAAGCTGGCCAGCAGGGGGTTATTGTCTGTCTTTGTCTGTCTTGTGTAGTTGCTTTGTCTTGTTCGTTCTGAAGCGCAGCGATAGTACTTAGTAGGGGAACGCGTGACCCATTAGTAGTTTGGGCAGTTCGAGAAGGAGTTGACGGACTCTGACTTCTCTCCTGCTACCCTGGGAGACGTCCCAGGGGTTTAAACCTTTGAATGCTTTCGCTTTTGAATACTTTTGGTTTTGAATACTTTTGGTTTGTGCTGAAAGCGTTCTGAATTTGAATCCCTTTGCTTTTGAATGCTTTCGGGCTGTGCAGAAAGCGTTTTGAATTTGAACACCTTTGGTTTTGAATGCTTTCGGGTTGTGCCGGAAGCGTTTTGAATTTGAATACCTCTGGTTTTGGATACTTTCGGGTCGTGCGGAAGCAGAAAGCATTTTGAATTTGAATCCCTTTGCTTTTGACTTGTTTGGTGCTCGATTCGTCGGGACTTGTCTTTGGCCGGAGGGGCTTGCACTCTCCGACATTTGATTTCCTCGGTCCGTGCCGAGGACGCGCAGCGTTTGTAATCTGTTGTCTGGTCTGTGTTTTCTTGTGTCCTGTGCCTGTTTCTTAAATTCCTTTTTTTTACCAGCAAGACTGAAATGGGGCAATCCATGGTAACCCCCTGAGTCTCACCCTCGACCATTGGCAAGACGTCCGCAACTGTGCCGGCAACTTGTCGGTCGAGGTCAAAAAGAAGAAGTGAGTAACCCTCTGCACTCTGAATGGCCAACCTTCAACGTAGGCTGGCCCAAAGAAGGGTCTTTGCGACTCTGTCGCATTTGAGTGACTCTCACATCTGAGCAGCTTTTGTGCTGCATTCTGGCGACTTGTCGCTTCTGGTTAACTCTTGGCCCCATTTGGGCATTGTGTTGCCCCTGGGCAACTCTTTGATATAATTGGAAATTGTTTGTTTTTATTGACAAAGTACCAGCTAGCCAATTTTTGATTTAGCGCGCTACGTGTCTGTCTGTTTGTGTATTGTACTATATGGTCTTTACTCTTGCCTTCTATTAAATTCTTCATTGTGTTAATCCGATCTTAGGCTTAGGGATACTCATTGCAGGGTACTTTTACAGTCCTCCTTGTTCCTGAGAGATTTGTTTACTCCAATCCCCCTAGGCAGAGAGCTCAGCAGCTCCATTCCTCAAAAGTAGTGAGAAATGATGTTTTGTGATCTTCTGCATTCAAACCTAACCTGATTTCTCAACCAGGAAGAAAAAGGGTTAAAAAATCCTGGGTAATCCTCCCTCCCCTCTGCCTGGCCTTGCCAAAGCGTGCATTGGAATGTAAACTGCAGCAGTCTCAGCGGGAAGGGGCGGGTAACCTGAAGAAAAGAAAAAAAAGTGTCTGTTTTAAACTTCTGGGCTGGTACCCAGAACTAACTTATTTTCTAGGATTCTTCGTTTGTTTTGTTTTTCTTTAATGCTGTATCTTTGAGCTCATAATTTTGATCCTGCATACCTAGGTTAATGATTTTTTTTCTTTTTGATCAGTTCTATTTTTATTCAACTAGAGTTTTTGAACATCTGTTACATTGCAATGGAGATAAAGTCACAAGGCCTTTAGTTTTGTGTTAAATATAAGCGCGCATAAAAATTAAATTTTTTAAAATGGATCCAAATACTTTTATTCACGTGATTTAAAGGTTCAATTCAAATTGGGTAAACTAATGAAAGTAAAATGTCTTTGAAAATAACTCACAAGTCTCTAGGTGGTCAAGCAAATAAAATATTGATGTTAATAAAATGTCTAATATCAATTGTTTCTAGTACTTTTCTTCAACAGGAAAGAGACAGCAAATACTGTTCAGGACACTTGCCTGCTTTCTTGGTTTTTACAGAATAAGTGAATTAGAGTTAACATGTATGGGACTACTCAAATGTGTTTGTTGGTGACATCTGATTAATTTGGAAAATTAAAATGCTCATTGTTAAATAACATCAGGTACTCTTAACTCCTCAAATTCCATGGGGTATCATACTTAAACATTATTGGTGTTTTCATAGGTCGGTAAATAAAAGGGTTTAAACTTGCTTTGTGTCATCACTAAATTAAAAACAAGGTTACTAAGAGTTATGTCCTAACAAGTGGAATTCTATATACAAAGGGTCCCAAAAGTTTAAACTGTGTTTCAATTAGAGTACTATAAACAACAAACTATTTAATCTTATTAAATTAGAGCAATTTATCTAAATTCAGAAATTTCATAAGAGTTGTTTCAGAATGTGAACAAAAAGGGGTCAACAAATAGGAAAAAAAAATAAAAGGTTCTGGATTTGAAAATATATTTAATAAAAAAAATGTTTCTGGGTAAGAAAGTCTGTGTGTAAGTAAAGGGCAAGTTTCAACAAGTCTGTGTGTAACTAAATTGGTTGTATGTATGTAAAACAGCTAAAGCTATTTAAGGTTTTTTCCTAAGGTGAAAATACTAATGTTCTGATATAAACCAAAGTTTAATCTACATGGTAAAATGACATGGTAAAATGGCAAGGATTTCTTAGAAACACTAATTTACTCTTAACTTTGTGTCTATTAAGTTTTATTCTTTAGAACAATTAGTCTTAAAAATTGGGGTGTATACAATTATGGTTAAACAACTGTTAGAGTATTGTACTGTGTTACAGAGTCTACATTTTTCTTTAAAAACTAAATTTGGTAAGAAAAAAAGTGTCAAGGTAATTGTGAAATGGTTTCTAGTTGTATATTAAATGTGTTCGTGTTTTTCAGGTATACAAGTTTTAAAGCAAGGAATTTATCAACCTGCTATTCTCCAGATAAACTTGTCTGTAATGGTAATTTTAAGCTTATAAAGAGTAAATTTTATTGGGGATTAATTTCTATCATTTAGTGTTCTATTATAGGACCTGTTATCAATAGGGTATATGTAAAATTGGTTATATTTTACACTGAGATAAAGAATTTCAAATGTAAATGTATTTCTAAACATTAGAGCCTGACTTGTTTAAAGGTTAATTTTGTGAAACATGAAAATATTTTGCCACTTTGACACACAAAAGGAAAGTTAAAAGCTCTCTCAGCCTTTCTTTGATTCATGTTTTAGATACAATGTTAAATTGTGTTAATTATAAAGTTTGTATAGACTCAGGAAACAGTATATGTAAACTACTTAATGATATTTAAGGAAGAAGCAAAGATCAACATCAGAATTAGAACACTTAAGATCTGTAAAGAGTCACGCCTTACCTGAGATAAGACTCTGCCTCCCACCTTACTGCATGTTAGAGTGACTCCAAATTAAGTCAGACTTCAGCTTATTTAAAGTTATAATCAAAAGATTGGTTTTTGTTGTAAAATTATTATGATCTCAAATAGGGAATATAATGTGGTTCTCAGTCAAAATTCAAGATAGCTATTATACAAGCAGAATATATTTTTACTCTTGCTAATTTCATTTTGTAAAACTGTTACCTGTTAATGTTTTGCAGAAGTAGCTGCTTCAAGAACACGCAACCTAGGTAACTTGTGATAATAAGCCATCACCTAACAGATAGTGGTAACAGATATCAGAACAGATAGTGGTAACTTCCAGAACTAATGCAGACTCCAGTTAGATAAAAGGGTAAATAACTGTAAAGTTATGGACATTAAAGTTAAAGCCCAGTACTCTTACTTTATGACTGGTGAAACTGGCTTGCTGGATGATTAAGATCAAACTTAGAGATTGGAATTAAATACAAAAGGCCAGTATTTGGATCTTTTGTCCTCAGTCAGCCTGAACCCACGAACAAGAGAACTTCTCTAAGGAGCTTTGCAACTCTGTGTCACACAACCTCCTGATCAAGGAGATTGTTGAGACTAGAGGATGAGAATCACTCAGTGCATCTGCTGCAGAGGAGGGTCATGGAAAAAGGGAGACACCCCTTAATGCTTCCAAAGGAAGTCACCTCATCAAGGAGACCCTGCCTAACCAATGGCACTGGTGGAGTTAAGAAGCTGCTCTTAAGTTCTCTACAAGTGGCCCCTGTGGGAACTCAGCTGACTCTTTAACAAGACAGGAACCAGGTCAATTTGACCAGCTTGATCTTAGACACCCAGCAAAACAGTGAAAACCAAAATATAACCATTCTTGGGCATTTAAGAGAAATAACAGTTAAATGTAACTTAAGATGTACACTTGTGTTAGTCCACTAGAATAAAGACTGGAAGCTACAAATGAAAGAAAGATCCTTCAGCAAATGTGCCTGAAAACTCTCAGAAACTGCCAGAAGTTTTTAGTCAGTTTAAGGCCTGCAGATCTTCCTAAGCTACACAGGTAGACTTAATCTATGTTTGCTCATATGATTACCTAGCCCTAAGTAACAGAAGTATAGAGCTCTCTACTAAACACAGGTTATACCAATAAAGGGATATTTTACAAAATCAGATGACTTAAGTAGCTTAACTATATTTTTTGGGATATCTATGACATTAAGAGTTAAATGTTGTGTTTACATTCCTGATAACCTGGACAATGTTAAAGTTCCCAAATAAAGGCCTTGTCCTTTCCAGCCTTTGCTAGGTCTAGTTATGGGAACAATTTCTCAGTTCTTCCACCTCCTGGTGAGAGATTGACTTCTGTCATTTCCATGATACTCAGTGGCATGTTCCAGATGCTGCAACATTTACTTTGTACTAATTTCATTTCAGTACTCATGTCTTTTTGTTCTTCTATCATAGAAGCACCCACCCCCAGATGACTTTACAACCTGCTCTTCCCCAACCAGACTTCTACCTTGGACCCCTCGATTGACCCGATTTTTAAAAAGGAACTCCAAACTGCTTGCCCCTCACTGCCCCCTTTCAGCTTCGAAGCAGCCAGAACGACCGACGCCCCCTTTTCCTTGAAGCAGTTGGGAGTTCCTATAGCTAAAGCGGGGAATGAAGCCAGAATTAAGGACAGGTAGTTAGTGTAGAAATAGGGAATCGGGTCAATTCGAGGAAATGAAGCCATGAAGCCATCTGCCTTTGCAAATGTCAAGGATCTCCGGAGCCCATTGATTACCAAATTTACCTGCCTTTATCAAGGACTGCAAGCAAGGAGATGCTAATTAATGCCCCCTGGGCCCTTACCTGCCTGAATCACCTTGGCCCTCCCCCTGCCCATGGTTTCTCACTTAATGCAAAATCAGGCCTAGTCACGAAGGCAGGAAGGAGAGAAAGGTAAGGGGGGAGAGAACTGAAGAACAAAGGAAACTTTGACCTATAGGGGATGTAGGGTGCGCTCACTTCTTGGGACTTTTGGAATATCAGCCATGGCCCCCTTCTCCCTGCCGGGAGAAGTCTGTATTATTCCCTTTAAGCAATCCAAACTATGGTCCTTGCTCAACAGTACCAAATGATTAAGCAAACTGATAACCAAGGCAGGATGGACAAATGGATATAAGATTCTATCCATGATAAAGAAAAAGGGGGGAATGAAAAGACCCCTGTCCCACCAGCTCAGGCCTATTTTAAGAGAAAAAGAAAAATTATTAATGGGGCATGTTAAAGGAATTTATCTGAAGATTTAGCTAAGAAAGAGGCAGGATAATTGGGAAAGTCAGAGCATGTCTGAACTAACAGGAGCTGATAAGCAGGAACTATAAAACTGTCCTGTAAAACTTCAGATACCAGATTCCTGACCAAGGACAGAGTAAATAGGATGAGATAACGAAGGACTGTAAATGGCAAAGTAAAATTATGGCTTGTGAAGCATGGCATCTTAAGTTCTGAGCCGCTCTGACCTCCAAGAGGAGGGTTATCCTTAACAAGGTTCCTTCTCGGGTCAGCTCCCCTAGCCTTCACAGATAAGGTGAGAGAAGTCTGTGTTTATACATTCTTTACCAGTTTTACGACCCGTGCTGCAGGCAATTAGGGAAAGCCTGTGTTTATGCAGGTGCGGAAGAGAGGGGCTGCGGGCAATTTGGGGAAGCCTGTGTCTCTGCCTGTGTCTCTATCTTTCATCCCCCTCTCCAGTTAAAGTAAATTTATGGCTTCTCCAAGAATGTCTAAATGCTGGATTCAAAATAACCAATAAGAAATCTGTTGCTTACCGTGTGCGCGAAACCTGCCCCTTTACCCTATAAAAAACCTGTACCCCAAAGCCCGGTGTGCCAGTTCACCGAAGCTCCGGCTGAGGTTTTACTGAGCACCCGCAGGTGCCTGTGTAATCAATAACTGCCTCTTGCTTTTGCAGCCAGTGATCACGTGAGTTCTTCCTTGGACAGGGGGTCTGAGGGTCTTTCACCATAACCCTGTACCATGGTTGGTGCTGAGAGGAAAGGATGGGTGACGTCCTAACTGATGCTGGAGGCTGGCACAGACTCCCAGAGGAGGTGGCAGTCATACCATCTCCTCCTCACATCCCAGATACTAGCTCATAGCAAATCACCTCAGAGATGCCCCACTTCTAGCATGGTCTTTCTTTTTCTTTTCAGTTGAAAATATTATATATATAATTAAAAGATATTTTTATCTTTTATCTGGATGAGGAACAGAGTTTCTGACTCCCCTTTACATGCATCCTTGAACATATGTAATTTCTCAAGAGAGAAAACATTCCCAGTGCTCCCCGGGAGTCCCCTGCCTAGATGGCATCCATTACAGTGCAATGGATTCTGAAACCATAGCTTAGCTTTGCCAGTTCCTGAACTTTATTAAAAGATCCTTGCTCTTTGAAATAAACATTAAAGAACCTTTAAAAAAGAAAAATAGGGTTAGGTCTTAGGTGTTGTGTACATAACAGGAACCACTCCCTTTTACTTAAGTCCAGGTGCCTGGGAGAGATGCTCGCAGTAGGGACCTCAGCCAAGCTTGGCACTCAGTCGAGTTGCATTTCCCTAGAACAGTTGACTTGACTTTGACAGGGTCCAAGTGAGGGTAGTTTTTCACACTTACCATCTTATAATTTTTCTCATAGTTTTACAAGGTAATAGTCAGATGGTTTCTGTTGAACCAAAAGAAAGATGCTTACCACAAGCGTAGTCACTATAGCAGGATTGCATCCCCTCCTCCTGTGTCTCCTTGATTCCCACCCTGGTCTGTCCAGTTGCTTCTTTCTGTGAAGGGTAATTCCCCTCTGCCTGCTCTGGAAGATTGGCCCAGCAACATGCTGTGGACAGAGGCCCCACCGTTCATTCCTGGGGAGACCAACACAGTCCTCTATGCCCAAGAATGCTCCTGACAGGGTGGCACCTGCTGCATGAGGGTCCTCTGGCTGGCTTCAAAGGGTGTAGGGGCTCTGTGAGCACATAGGCACCTCCTTCCCTCCCCCTAGTTTGCCACTGGAGAGCATGCAGAACATGCCTACCAGGTGTTTAATAAGGATTCGGTGCCAAACAATATCCATGTGGTCTTATCCTTGTGGCACTTATGATTGAACAGAACAGGTGGTGAATGGGGATGTGGACACTGCTAAGGGTTCACCCAGATGTAAAGGTGAGTGAAGTCTTCCTGCAGGGGCATACTTTAATCTTAGTGGTAGCCGAGGGAGGAACACAGCATCAGATTCCCCATCACACACATCCCCGTACACTCTTGTTCCCAGTCCTTATTTTCTTCCCCTCTTATTTGGCAAACAGCTTCAAGTCCTCCCTGGTCAGCAGGCCTGTGTGCTCAAAGGCTCTGCCTGCCAGTTACTCTGACTCTGTATCTTCTCTGACCACCCCAGTTATGATAAACCTATGCCCTGCCCCTGGTGACTCCACCACCAAGCGTATCCTTGTTCCTCAGTTTTGTTACCTGTCCATATCTGCCTCCCTTCTCCAGCAGAGCACACGTACCATGACAGGGCCCTTCCTGGGTTACCTGCTCTACAGCTTGTCTCTATACCTGGTTCACCAGAGAGGCTCTCAGGATTTTCACTGAATGAACGCATGGACAAATGAGTGAGCTATCCAGAAAAACAGGGAGGGGATGCAAAATCGCATTCTAGTAAAGAGAATAGGATTTGCAAATTCCTGAGGGCAGGGAGAAACAGCCTAGCCTGAGGCGGCCTGGTAGTGTTTGGAGGGGAAGGGTGTGACCTGGGGCTGGTGGGTGGGATAGGGCCCTGGCTGCCAGATGGGCCCAGGGCTACCATCTTAAAGCCAGTTTGCAGTCAGTCTTGGAGCCATTTGAGGGGATCAATGTCTCATGACTCATTTCAACCCAAAGCCCCTTCTGAGTTGCTTTTGAACTTCAGCTTTGACATCTTGGGGAAAGTCATGGATCACTTCCCAGCAGTCAGGATGTAGCATTTAAGTAGGAAGGGCCCATTCTGCCCAGGACATAAGACTGACTTGATTCCTGGTTGCCCACCACCCCACCCCATTAAGGGATGCAGAGGTCTACTCTCTACACCAGAGAGAGAGAGTTGGGTCTTGGAAGTCAGAAGTCCATCCAGCTTGGGGAAGCAAGGCAGGCTCTGGGTATAAATCAAAACCCTACCAGGCTATGAGAAGGGATGTTCTTTTCTGCCTCCCGTGCTGGCCAGTCTGGTGCCTGCTAAGCACTGACCCAGGCCTCACTGTCTATTGACAGGTGTCTACTTGTGCACCTACTAGACAGTTCCACCAGGGCTCTGCTGGGGAAGACCAGGGCTGCAGATATGTGGCCTTGGTCCCTAGGGCTCCCTATCTGCTGGGATCTGGAAGTTGGGTTAGCCTGGTTTGCAGTCTCTGAGGTCAGGCTGCTTGTGTCTGTGTGTCCAGTACACTGGGCCTCAGTAGGCCAATAGGGTGTACGTGGAGGAAGAGGGAAGTCGCCACTGGGCTTATGTGATGTCCAAGGTTGTTCTCTGTTGGAAGGTTTTGTGTGTGTGTGTGTGTGTGTGCGTGCGCATGTGTGTTGTGTGAGTGTTGTGTGTGTGGGTGTGCCCAGTGGGAAGGAGACATCTGGGAGCTCAGTGGGGAGGCTGCCTGGCTGTCCTATAGGAGACCTTTGCCAAGCAGCAGGTCAGGGCCACCTTCTCCTGGAAGCCTGGAAGGATTCATGCTGTGGAAGATGCCGTCACCTTTTCTTGGGGCCCTGTAACTCTGAGTACTGCTTGTACCCCTACTCCCAGCATCCCTCACCTCTGTCACCTCCAAGCCGAGCACACACGATGCTCTGTCATGCGTTGAACTTTGCAGACCTGAGAGGGGACAGTTTTAATACCTAGTGACAGGGAGGCATGGGAGCTTGGCTTAGTCCCTGCACTTTCTCATGGAGCCTAAGGGCACTCAGGAAGAGGTGGTGGATGGGGTGAGCTAGGAGGTTCCAGAGACCCTCTCCCTGATCCAGTCAGGACTCTCCTCTTTCTGTTGGTGGGCTGTGGGCAAGGAGTCAAGATGCCCTCCTCTGCCTTCCTACCTGTATCTCCTCCTCAGCTCCTCTCCCTAGGCCTGCTTCAGGGACTGGAAGGCAGATAGGGCAGGGAGTGGAGCCTTCATGGAGCTTGGGTTAAGCCAAAGGCTGGTGGATGAGGGGCTGCCTGGGGTCAGGTCAGAAACCACAGGAATTCCTCATTGCCAAGTGGACAGGGGAATATCCCATAGCTGTGGATGCCCAGGCTGGGGGAGGGTGTGGGGTGGGGAATTAGGGAGGTACTCAGGACCTGGATTATGGTGGAATGAGCAGGGGCCTCACTTTGCCACCCATGAGTTAGGAATAGTCATCTCTGGCCAAAATGGATTTAGAATAAAAATACAAACAAAATCTTCAAGGGCTGTGCAGGTAATACTGTTGAACTCAGCTGACCATGGTATGGACAGGGAAACTGAGGCTCAGAGAGTGAAGGATGCTATCTCAGGGTCACATCTAGCACCATGGCAAAGCTGAGATGATCTGGGAACCCTGTCTATCACACCACACTGCTGTACCCTAGAGGCAGCAAGGGCCAGAGAGGGTAGGGTACCGAGGCTGAGGGTTAGGGATTTGGAACAGCTGACAATTGGGCACCCTCTGAACTCTTGGAAACCAAGGATGATTCTGTACATTAAGGGGTTGCTGACAGAACCTGCCTGTTGCCCTCACTTAGAAAATAATCATCACAGAAGAAAAGAGACTAACAGCAAAGCATCCGCCCCACATCAGCAAGGGTGGCATGCAGGCAGGTGGACAGGGACCTCTCTGCATCCCAGGTCCACAACTCCCACTGACCTATTGAAACAGAATTTACAAGGACAGATTGGGCTGTCCAGGTTCCTGCATGGGTGGTATGTGCGGGGCTGGCCTTGAGACTTCAGCCTCTCCCTTTTGACTTGGAAATTCCAGAATTTCAGTTATGATCCAGGTTTAAAAATAAAAGAGACCAGTGCCTCTGCTCTTTTTGGGACACTGCCTCCCTGTGTGCTGGGTCTGCAGGCCTGGGGGATGGGGAGAGGGTTCTGCAGAAGTAGAGCAGAGACTGGGCTGGCACCTCCAGGGAAGCCATGCTGAAGTAAAGTTTTCTTGGTAACTGGGAATTTTTCCCGCAGGACTGCCTGGCTTCATTAAGACTCATCCATCAGACCAGCAGCCTGCCTCTCTTCCATCATCCAGGCAGAGCTGGGTGGCGGGCCTCTGTGATTTTCCACTCGGGGTGGACTGGAGTGACTGGGCTCATGGGAGGATAAGGGCTCTCAATGCCTGCAGGCCTGGAGAGGGCCCCAGGGAGGGAGACCCTGCAGAGGCCACCACAGCTAGTGTGGTTGTGGGGAATCAAGAATGTCATCCTCTCACTCCCACTACCCTCTGAAATGGAGCTGAAGGCTCAGAGAAGAAGCAGCACTTATCCTCAGACCTCTGGATATTTGTGGCAGAGCTCAACTTGGAATTCAGGACCTGTGGCCCCAGGCCAGCCATCTCCCTGCCTCCTCTTCACCCTGGGAGGGAGCCAAAAGCAGAGACTCCTTGGGCCTAGACACATGGTCAACTTTCTCCTGAACTTCCTATAGACTCTGTCTACATAGGCACATCCGAGTGGACAGGTGAGGTTATTTTGAGGTAATCAGGATAGAAATGTGTCTTCTCTCTCAGAAACACTTGAAAAAACTCAGGATGTGCTGTGGTCCTGCCCACTCCCTCCCTAGACAGATCTCTTCATGCTGCACTTCTCCTGGAGGAATTGGACTCTTAAACTCCTGCTGGCCTAAGAGCCTGGCCAGGTGCCAGATTACTGGCAGAAGTGTGGCAGATGGGTGTCAGCTACACCTAGAACATGGGAGCCCTGGACCATGAGAAGAGTATTACTACCGTGAGGCCGTTATGCAATAAGGAAGCCCAAGTCACAAGCGGAGGCCAGGTGAAAGTTTTCAGGGCACAAAGTGTGGGGTTTTTTTATACTTTGGATATAAGGTGTCCCCTGAAAAATTTGTGAGTTAGGAAATGCAGGAATGTTCAGAGGTGCAATGATTAGATCATTATGTCTAACCTCATAAGTGGATTAATTCATTTGATGGATTAGGAATTTCAATGGGGCTAGGGATATAGCTCAGTTGGTAGAGTGCTTGCCTTGTAAATACAGGCCCTGGCTTCAATCCCCAGCACCGCAAAAAAAAAAAAAAAAAAAGAAAAAAAAGAATTTCATTGCACATTTGTGTGGTAAATGTAAGCATGTGCAGAGTGACTGGAGTAGGCCACTGGGGATGAATCCTTGGGGTTGGCATCTTGTCCCTGGCTTGCGACTTTTTCTGCTTCACAGCTTACATGAGCTGAGCAGATTTCCTAAGCCATGACCTTCTACCATGATGTTTTTTTCTACCCACCCTCTTCCTGGTGCATCACCTAGACCGAATGCTGGAAATCCAGGACACCTTTCTGTCCAGGAGACTGGACCACAGCCATCACTATGTCTATGGACCATCTGCATCCATCATTTGCTGAACATTTTTCTCAACTCAACTGCTTGTTCTTTGCTCAAATTTTAAGTCAAAAGGAAGCTATATGCCATGACCATCAGAGAGAGACTGGTGCCTATTTTCATTAACAGAAGGTCACATGAGTCATATAATAAATACCAGGCAAAGTTGCCTGCTGTAGGCTCTGAGTTTGAAGTTTCCCTCTCTCTTCCTTAAAAAGGACAATTTTCAAGGGACAGGAAGGTTGTTACAGTCACACCAGCACCTGCTGAGACTCCCTCCTTGACACACCAGGGTGGAAAGAAGAATCCACGTCATCCCAAGTTGTTCTTCCTTGGCCTCTTTCCCCACATGGTATGGTTCAGAAACACTTGAATTGTTGCAGGGGGCTTGATGGTGTCCCCAAAAGACAAGTCCTTACAGACCCCCCAGTAACTGGAAGTTATTTGGAAATAGGGTCTTTGCAGGTAGAACAGTCCTGAATGAGATCATCCTTGAACTGGCATGGCCCCTAAATACAAAGACAAGAGTTCTTCTGGAGAAAGGAGGGACAGACTTGACACACACAGGGGAGAGGCCATGGAAGATGGTGGCAGAGATTGGTGTGAGTAGACCACAATCCAGGGGACACCCAGGGCCATCAGAAACTGGAAGAGGTGAGGAAGGATTCTGCCAAGGGTGAGGGCATGTGGCCCTGATGACGCCTTGATTTCAGTCTTCCAGCCTCCAGGAAGTGAGAGAATGGGTTTCTGTTGCTCTAAGTCACTCATTTGTGGACTTTTGTTGCAGAAGTTCTGTGAGACTAACATGATCACCAAACCTGTTCCCAGTTTGACATTGGTCCACCTAGCCCAGTGAGTCCTTTCTCCTCTGCAAGTTTCCCCTTCACCAGGAGCCAGAAGCTGCCATTTCAGAACAGCTCTGCCTACCTCGAGAACATCTTTTTTCCCCTAGTGCAGAAGGGTCCCTGGGCATCCCTCGGCACTAGACAAGAAGTACCCCTGGCCAGAAGACCTTTATGTGTTCTCATGACTCTCCACCTTGGACTTTATCATTCCCAGTCCTCCATACTTTCCTTCCCCAGTCCCATGGGAAAGATTTCCTAGAGAAAGAGGAAGGATGAGTCTCCATTTTTTGAACCAAAACACAGCTTTTGGTTGCTATTTAAAAAAAAAAATAGTAAAAGAAAAAGAAACCTCATGAATAAGCCAAGTTTTGTCATTTTTGTCAAGCTGTAATTACAAAGCGAATCAATGACTGGAACTTTTCAGCTTAATGAGAGCCAGACTCCTACCTCCTCACATGTCCCCTCGCTCTGACTCCCTCTTTTTCTTTCTCTTATACCTAAAGCTGTCTGCTAAACTTCTAAAACACCCTTTGCCTTTTTGATCCTTCAATTTGTCTTGAACTTCAGAAAAAATTGGGGAAATGGCACTGAGTGAACTATATTTAAGTTCTGGGCATGTGGGGAGGAGGAAGAGATGGAGTCAAGCAGGGGAGGCAGCTCACCATGAACTTGAGGCCTTGAAGATTTGCTTTGGAAAAGAAAAAAACCCTCCTCTCTTAATGGAATTAGTAAATATTTGTTGCTGTGTTCTAGGCTGGTGCTGCAGGGGGATATCTGGAGGAAGGGAGAAAAGAGTGAACAAAAAAAAAATACAAGCTACTTTTCTGCTCCTTTTCCCTCCAAAGACACTAAAGGAACAAGTGGGAGGGTTAGAAAGAGGCCTTGTGTGACTGCTACCAGCAGGAAGTTGCAAGAGGGCTTTTCAGTGGCAGGGGCAGTGGAGAGGAAGCTGGGGCCTGCTCTATGGTAATGGGAATGCCATTCCTCCTTAATAAAATGATTACTCATCCAGTTTCTGAGTTATGGAGCAGCCAGCAGAGTCCCTGAGTCCCTGGCTGACATCCTGGAGCCTAGAGATCCCAGGTGGGGGCCAGGCCTGATGTACAGAGCCATTAGGGAGAGAGAGAGAGAGAGAGAGAGAGAGAGAGAGAGGGAGATAGAGGAGAGAGAGAGAGATCACAGGGAGAGAGGGGGACAGGACAGGAGACAGAGAAAAGGGGCTGGAGAACCAGAGGCAGATGAAGAGGGGAAAAAAGGGGTAGAAAGACAGAATACGAAGGGGTGGAGGCAGACAGAGGAGGCCATGAGACCCAGCTCCATCAGGTTCAAGGAGATGCATGCACCAGAGAGGTGGACCCAGCTGGGATGGCACTGAGAGAAGGATGAACAGAAAGAGACCAGGACACAGTGAGAGGGAGACTTGGAGAGAAGGGAGGCAACACAGAGGAGAAGAATGAAGACATGGAATGAGAGTACTAGGTGAAGCAGGAAACCCTGAAGGTCTGAAAGAAGGGGCAGGAGAAAGGAGTCAGGCAGCAGGAAAGACAGGTGCCCAGAGATGCCAAAGTCAGAAGCAGAAGGGATCAAGAGGCAGAGTGGAGAATTGGGGACCCAGAGAGCCAGACAGGCCTCCCTGTAGTAGAGGAGAGCAATTCTGTGGTCTTCATGGGATGCCATTGCCTTGATACAGAGTGAGGACCAGATAGACATTGATGATAAAACAAAGATCACTTCCAAAGATGGCCGATGAGGTCAGGAGGATAGAAAGACCCAACATCCTTCCAGGTTGCCATGATAGTCCTCTGACTTCTTCAACTTCTGGAAGATTCTAGGGTCCATCTATGGATGGCCTGGGACATTTTCGCATCTTGGTCATGAACAATATCCAGAGATATGAGGACTCCTTTCTTTCGGTTTAAGAATCTGAGATTGGAGAGATGAAGTTCAGGACAAGGCAGAGGAAGAGGGCCAAATGGGGACTTGAGTCTGCAGTGGATGAAAGTGCTGTGGAGGCTGGGAAGGGTGAAAGCTGGGAAGGGTGGAGGTTAGAGTGTTCTGAGCACCTTATTTTGTTCAGAAGTAAGTGAAATGAATAATTATTGTGACCAATCATACAAATAATAAGAATTGAATATACCTCCTCAAAGAGTACAAAGAGAACTGATAGCTTCTAAACAAGGAGAGGGGAAAGGTAGGCAGGAAAGAAGAGGAAAATAAAACCCTATTAACCTAATGCAAAAGAAAACAAGACAAAGAAGAAAAGGCAGTAATCTAAGAAAGTGTAAGTTGAAATTGCTGGTGGGAATACACTTTAGAAGATGGGTGGTCTCTTTTATAGCAAAACACACCCTTACTCTGTGATCTCAGTGCTTGGCATTTACCCAAAGGAACTAGAAACCTGTATCCACACAAAAACCTGCCTATGAAAGTGATAGACACTTTAATTCATGATTGCCAAAATAAGAAATCAATGACATGTCCCTTAGTAGGGGGACACATAAATAAATTGTGGCACATCTAGGCAGTGGAATATTATTCAGGGCTAAAAAACATGGAGGGAGCTTAGGTGCCTATTGCTAAGTAGAAGAAGGTGATATGGAAAAGGCTAGGTACTGTGAGCATCCAGCTATAGAACATTTCAGAAGACACAAAACTAAGGAAAGGGTATAAAGACCATTGTTTGCCGGTGGTTGGAGGGAGGTGAAGATGGGTAAGCAGAGTGCAGAGGATTTCTGGGGCAGTAGAAAGACAATGCATGACAGTGCCATGGGGTCAGGTGGCATTCATGGTGCACATGTCCAACCCCACAGAATGTGCAACCAAGGCGAACCCTGATGCAAACTTTGGACTTCGGCAGGGCCAGAAAGCAGATGGGAAATCTCTGTGCTCTTCTTTCCATTTGACAGAGGACTTAAAACTGCTCTAGGAATAAAGTCTTGAAAGTCATATACATGGAAACCTCAGAAGCAGAAGACAGACATAAATCCAAACTAATCTGTAATCACATTAATCATAGTGGGACTTAAACTCTTTAAAGGACAGAGACTTTGGGGGAAATTTTCTTTTAATCAACTGTGTTCTTTTTCAGATGAACACATCAATTAACAGCAACTAAAAATTAAAGAGTAGAAAAAAGATATTCTAAAAAAACACTAATGAAAAGAAAGCTGGTTTTTGTCACATGGGTGTAGACAAAACAGAGCCTATGTAAGTGGAGGTCTCAGTTTGCACAAATGTCCAGACCTCTTTCTAAGGTCAGACCTTCAGGGGCTTCTCAGGCAGGGTTGCACTCAGAACCCACCATGAACTTTTATGAGGCACACTTTGAGCAAACACTTTCTCTGACCCCTTGCTCTTTGGTTTCCCCAGCAATAGTTTGGATCTTGCTTGTCCCCTAAATGTCCCTGTGTTAAAAGCATGGTCCCCAGGTGGTGCTACTGGGAATGTGTGGGATCTTTAAGAGGAGAAGCCTGCGAACCAAGATGGCGGCCTAGAGGGAGACTGCACCCCCCGTCGCTCCGGAACCCAGGAGTTAAGAAGGGGAGGCATTGAGAGACTCGGACTGAAATAGAGCCACGGGTGAGTCTGCCCACTGGGTAAAGCTCGGCCTGGGTGGCAGACCCAGATAGAGGTGGCTTATCGGAGCCGGGCAGGGCAGCTAGAGTCATCCACAGGCAGCCCTGCGCACTCTGGCGGTGGGCCCCGCCCACACAGCCAGCTTCTCCAGGTTCTCGGAACGGAACTGGCCCGCTAGTGAGAGCCTTTCTGACCAGAACAAGCTCCGAGTCCCGGAGCCAGTGGAGCACAGCGTACTCCGGCACGCAAGCAGATTCAGGGACCACGATAGGACAGCCAGAGAATTCCCCAAGTAGCCTGGACCCCTGTGGTGGGAGGTGCCGTTCAAGGCTAGCTTCTCGGAGCTGACCGCCCAGTGAGAGTCTTTTTACATAGAACCAGCCACAAGCCCCCGAACCAACGGAGAGCCTCGATCCGCAAGCAGCCTCTGGGATCAGGACAGGGCAGCCAGAGACCTCTTCAGGCGGCTCTGCCCACTCCGGCCGCAGGCTCTCTTCTTGGGGTGATCCAAGATGGCGGCCTAGAGGGAGACTGCACCCCCAGTCGCTCCAGAACCCAGGAGTTAAGAAGGGGAGGCATTGAGAGACTCGGACTGAAATAGAGCCACGGGTGAGTCTGCCCACTGGGTAAAGCTCAGCCCGGGTGGCAGGCCTAGATAGAGGTGGCTTATTGGAGCCGGGCAGGGCAGCTAGAGTCTTCCCAAGGTAGCCTTCCACACTCCGGCAGTGGGCTCCTCCCACACGGCCAGCTGCACGGTGCAGGCCCACAGTGAGAGCATTTCCGCACAGAGCCAGTTCCAAACCGTGGAACCAGTAGGGGGCTAGGGGCAGTTTTCTTTGGATGCGCTGCTTTATCAGATTCTTCCAAGACATCAGGCTACTGAAGGCTGGGAGGTGATACACTGGAAATCTACCGGGACACTATAAGCCAATAGCGGAAAACTGCAATATCTCAGGGTCCCACTGACAACTGACCAATATGAGAAAACAGGTGAAGAAAATGTCCCAAACAAACCTAGATACTACATCAATAAAACCCAATGACAGCACAGCAGAAGTAATGTCAGAAAGGGAGTTCAGAATGTACGTAATTAAAACGATCAGGGAAGCTAATGAGGAGATGAAAGAGCAAATGCAGGCATTGAAGGAGGAGATGAAAGAGCAAATGCAGGCATTAAATGATTGCACCAATCAACAGTTAAAAGACCAAATACGGGAAGCAAGAGATCATTTCAATAAAGAGTTAGAGATACTGAAAAAAAACCAAACTGAAATCCTTGAAATGAAGGAAACAATAAACCAAGTTAAAAACTCCATAGAAAGCATAACCAATAGGATAGAACACCTGGAAGACAGAACCTCAGACATTGAAGACAAATTATTTAATCTTGAAAGCAAAGTTGGCCAAACAGAAAAGATGGTAAGAAATCATGAACAGAATCTACAAGAATTATGGGATATCATGAAAAGGCCAAATTTAAGAATTATTGGGATTGAGGAAGGCTTAGAGAAACAAACCAAAGGAATGAACAATCTATTCAATGAAATAATAACAGAAAATTTCCCAAATCTGAAGAATGAAATGGAAAACCAAGTACAAGAGGCTTATAGAACTCCAAACATACAAAATTACAACAGACCCACACCAAGGCACATTATTATGAAAATACCTAACATACAAAATAAAGACAGAATTTTAAAGGCCGCGAGAGAAAAGAATCAAATTACATTCAGAGGGAAACCAATAAGAATATCAGCAGATTTTTCAATCCAGACCCTAAAAGCTAGAAGGGCCTGGAACAACATTTACCAAGCCCTGAAAGAAAACGGATGCCAACCAAGAATCTTATACCCAGCAAAACTTACCTTCAAATTTGACGATGAAATAAGATCCTTCCATGATAAACAAAAGCTAAAGGAATTTACAAAAAGAAAGCCAGCATTCTCAGCAAAATATTCCATGAGGAAGAACATTCTCAGCAAAATATTCCATGAGGAAGAGATGAAAAACAGCGATGCAAATCAGCAACAGGAGGCGCTAGCCTAAAGGAATAGCCAAATAAAGGAGAAACCAAATCATGTCAAAAACAAATATGAGTCAATTGACTGGGAATACAAATCATATCACAATAATAACCCTGAATGTTAATGGCCTGAATTCATCAATCAAAAGACACAGACTGGCAGATTGGATTAAAAAGAAAAATTCAACAATATGCTGCCTGCAAGAGACTCATCTCATAGAAAGAGACACCCATAGACTAAAGGTGAAAGGATGGGGAAAAACATACCATGCACACGGACACAGCAAAAAAGCTGGAGTATCCATCCTCATTTCAGATAATGTGGACTTCAAACCAAAACTAGTCAGAAGGGATAAAGAAGGACATTACATGCTGCTTAAGGGAAGCATAAATCAGCAAGACATAACAATCATAAATATCTATGCCCCGAACATTGGTTCATCCACGTACGTCAAACAAATCCTTCTCAATTACAGAATTCAAATAGACCACAACACAATAATACTAGGCGATTTTAACACACCTCTCTCACCACTGGATAGATCGTCCAAACAAAAATTGAATAAAGAAACTATAGATCACAACAACACAATCAGCAATTTAGACTTAACGGACATATATAGAATATACCATCCAACAAAGAACGAAAACACTTTCTTCTCAGCAGCACATGGATCCTTCTCTAAAATAGACCATATTTTATGCCACAAAGCTACTGTTAGCAAATACAAGAAGATAGAGATACTACCTTGTACTCTATCAGATCATAATGGATTGAAATTAGAAATACATGACAGAATAAAAAACAGAAACTTCTCCAATAGCTGGAGACTAAATAATACACTATTATATGATGAATGGATAACAGAAGACATCAGGAGGGAAATAAAAAAATTCTTAGAAGTAAATGAGAACAAAGACACATCATATCAAAATCTCTGGGACACTATGAAAGCAGTACTTAGAGGAAGATTTATTTCATGGGGCGCATTCAAAAAAAGAAGTAGAAATCAACAAATAAATGACTTAACACTACAGCTCAAAGCGCTAGAAAAAGAAGAGAAGACCAATACCAAAAGTAGTAGAAGACAGGAAATAGTTAAAATCAGAGCCGAAATCAACGAAATCGAAACAAAAGAAACAATTGGAAAAATTAACAAAATAAATAGTTGGTTCTTTGAAAAAATAAATAAAATTGATAAACCCTTAGTCACACTAACAAAGAGAAAGAGGGAGAAAACTCAAATTACTAAAATTCGGAATGAACAAGGAAACATCACAACAGACACGAGTGAAATACAAAACATAATTAGAAGCTATTTCGAAAATCTATACTCCAACAAAACAGAAAACCTCGAAGACATCAACAAATTTCTAGAGACATATGAATTACCTAAACTGAACGAGGAGGACATACACAACTTAAATAAACCAATTTCAAGCAATGAAATAGAAGAGGTCATCAAAAGCCTACCAACAAAGAAAAGTCCAGGACCAGATGGGTTCTCAGCCGAGTTCTACAAAACCTTTAAAGAAGAGCTCATTCCAATACTCCTCAAACTATTCCATGAAATAGAAGAGGAAGGAACCCTACCCCATTCACAATAGCATCGAAAAAAATAAAATACTTGGGAATCAATCTCACAAAAGAGGTGAAAGACCTCTACAATGAGAACTACAGAACACTAAAGAAAGAAATTAAAGAAAACCTTAGAAGATGGAAAGATCTCCCATGTTCCTGGATAGGCAGAATTAATATTGTCAAAATGGCTATACTACCTAAAGTGCTATACAGATTCAATGCAATTCCAATTAAAATCCCAATGATGTACCTTGCAGAAATAGAGCAAGCAATTATGAAATTCACCTGGAAGAATAAAAAACCTAGAATAGCTAAAGCAATCCTCAGTAGCAAGAGGGAAGCAGGGGGTATTGCAATACCAGATCTTCAACTCTACTACAAAGCAATAGTAACAAAAACGGCATGGTATTTCTACCAAAATAGACAGGTAGATCAATGGTACAGAATAGAGGACATGGACACAAACCCAAATAAATACAATTTTCTCATACTAGACAAAGGTTCCAAAAATATGCAATGGAGAAAAGATAGCCTCTTCAACAAATGGTGCTGGGAAAACTGGAAAACCATATGCAATAGAATGAAATTAAACCCCTATCTCTCACCCTACACAAAACTCAACTCAAAATGGATCAAGAACCTCGGAATCAGACCAGAGACCCTGCATCTTATAGAAGAAAAAGTAGGTCCAAATCTTCAACTTGTTTGCTTAGGATCAGACTTCCTTAACAGGACTCCCATAGCACAAGAAATAAAAGCAAGAATCAACAACTGGGATAGATTCAAACTTAAAAGCTTTCTCTCAGCAAAGGAAACTATCAGAAATGTGAAGAGAGAGCCTACAGAGTGGGAGAATATTTTTGCCAACCATACCTCAGATAGAGTGCTAATTTCCAGAATCTATAAAGAACTCAAAAAACTCTACACGAAGAATACAAATAATCCAATCAAAAAATGGGCTAAGGAAATGAACAGACACTTCACAGAAGAAGATATACAAGTAATCAACAGATATATAAAAAAATGTTCAACATCCCTATAGTAATAAGGGAAATGCAAATCAAAACTACCCTAAGATTTCATCTCACCCCAATTAGAATGGCGATTATCAAGAATACAAGCAACAATAGGTGTTGGCGAGGTTGTGGTGAAAAAGGAACACTCATACATTGCTGGTGGGGTTGCAAATTAGTGCAGCCACTCTGGAAAGCAGTGTGGAGATTCCTCAGAAAGCTTGGAATGGAAACACCATTTGACCCAGCTATCCCACTCCTTGGCCTATACCCAAAGGACTTAAAATCAGCATACTACAGAGATACAGCCACATCAATGTTCATTGCTGCTCAATTCACCATAGCCAGATTGTGGAACCAACCTAGATGCCCTTCAGTTGATGAATGGATAAAGAAACTGTGGCATATTTATACAATGGAATATTACTCCGCAATGAAGAATGATAAAATTATGACATTTGTAGGCAAATGGTTGAAATTGGAGAATATCATACTAAGTGAGATAAGCCAATCTCAAAATGGAGAATATCATGCTAAGTGAGATAAGCCAATCTCAAAAAACTAAAGGACGAATGATCTCGCTGATAAGTGGATGAGGACATATAATGGGGGGTGGGAGGGATTAGCATTAGGTTTAGGGTTAGGTTTAGAGTTAGGCTAAGGAGAGTGGTAAGAATGAAGGAAAGAAGGACTGTATAGAGGGAAAAGAGGGGTGGGAGGGTTGGGGGGAAGGGAAAAAAATAAACATCATTACCCTATGTAAACATAAAAAAATAATAAAAGAGACTCAATTCTTAAAAAAAAAAAAACGAGGAGAAGCCTAGTGGGAGGCCCTTAGTTCACTGGGGGCAAGGAAGTGAACTGTTTCGCTACACCATGATGCGCTGTCTCACCAGAGACCAGAAATAAACAGTGTCAATTCACCTTGAACTGGAACCTCCAAAACTGTGAGTCAAAATAAAACTTTCCTCTTTATCAGTTGATTAACTCAGGGAAATTATCATAGCAACAGAGAGTTAACCAACATGCCCACCCCGGGCTACAAGCCCTATTTTTTCATAATGATGTATCACAGAATGGGGTACAAGAAAACCATCTTGTGAAATGGAGAGTCTCAGAGGAAAGGATTACACACCAGGGATTGAAGTAGGGGAAACAGGTGTGAAGGGTTCTGTTAGCTCCTTCACTGAATGGAGTTTTGTTTTATATATATATACATATGTTTGATTTTAGGTATATCCAAAAACATTTACAACAAGCACATTAAATCCTCAGGTTCCCAAATTTCCTAGCATTGGAGAAGGCCTATTTAACCTACAATAGGAGACAATTTACTACATGAGTGTATAATAGATGTGGTGGTTTGCTGCAATGAAAAATCTGAAAATGTCACAAAAACTGTTCTTGTTTTAGGGATGGAGAAACAAGAGTGTGAGGGTGGATAGTTTTGATAACTAATGAGAGATGGGGATCTAGTTTCATTTTTTTTGTGGTGCTGGGGATTGAACTCAGGGCCTTGTGCATGTGAGGCAAGCACTCTACCAACTGAGCTATATCCCAGCCCATTTTTTCCCCTCCTGAGGCACAGGGGATTCCAACTGCGACCCTTGTGCATACTAGGTGAGCACTCTACAAAATGAGCTATTTCTTCAGCACCCTAGTTTCAGTCTTCTGCATATATATATATGAGAGAGAGAGAGAGAGAGAGAGAGAGAGAGAGAGAGAGAGAGAGAGAGGTTCTCCAGGATTCCCAGCACCATTCAATAAAGAGACTGTTTTTGCACAAAAAAATAAAATAAAATAAAATAAAACAAATATTCTAATAAACACATTCATATAGGTCATTTTTATTACTTTTGATTCATAATTTATGAAGTATTTGCACAAAAAAATGTTTGAATTTACCCTCTTTGAAATTTAACAAACACTTGGCCCCATGTAACAAATCAAGTCACTGTTAAATGAAGAAGCCCAGTAAGGATCAGTGTGAACAGCATTTCATCATGGAAGCCTGGTCTCTTCAGCAGAGGGGCAGAAGCTCCTGTAGATGGCAGAACCACATGGATGTCAGGATAGCAGCAGGAGCCATCAATAGCAGCACACTAGGGATGTAAATATTTTAAAGACTTGTCATAAAAATTTTTTGCTTGCCAATAGAGAGAGAAGAGGAAAATAATCTTGCTATAATATCCTTGCCCACAGTTGTAACCATACTATTTTATCTTTGTTAAGTACACAATTTTCTAGTGACAGACTGCTACACAAGTAGCATTCAAGTTCAAATTAAACCAATTATCCGTGATACTTTTCAAAAAGGAGAGGGTGCAACAAGTGTTTGCAAACTATGGAGTGAAATGCATGTATACACAAAATGAACCTCCCATGAAAATTAACTCATAATAGTCCATAGCTGACATTTGAGAAAACTAAAAATATTCTAGAAGGAAACAGTATCAAACTATCACTATTTGCCAATGATATGATTCTATATTTGGAAGATCTAGTAAATTCCACCCCAAATCTTCTAGAACTAATAAGTGAATTCAGCAAAGTATCAGAATATATAATCAATACCCATAAATGAAACACTTTTCTATACATTCTGTACCTGCTGCAGAAAGGTAGAGATGGTGTCAGGTTATGACTTTGACCCCACTTTGAAGGAATTCAGCAAATATTTGAGGAATGAATGAATGAATATTCAGTACCTGTTTCTCAGTGTTCTCCACAATGAGCACATTGCTGTCTTTGTTTTATCCATCATCCCATAGTGCCAGACTATGAATCAGCATCCACTTATCATAAACATTAAGGCTTTGTTTTTTTGAGATTGGCTTATTTTGCTTAGCATGATATTCTCTAGTTCCATCCATTTACCTTCAAATGCCATAATTTCATTCTTCTTTATGGCTGAGTAATATTCCACTGTGTATATGCACCACATTTTCTTTATTCATTTATGTGTTGAATGGCATCTAGGTTGGTAGCCCATAATTCAGGTATTGTGAATTGAGATTCTATAAACATGAATTTGGCAGCATCACTGTAGTATACTAATTTGAAACCCTTTGGGTATAAACACAGGAGTGGGATAGGTGACTCAAATGGAGGTTTCATTCCAAGTTTTCTGAGGAATCTCCATAATGCTTTCCATAATGTTTGCACCAATCTGCAGTCCCACCAGCATTGTATGAGTGTACCTTTTTCCCCACATTCTCACCAAGTTATTATTCCTTATATTCTTAATAATTGTCATTCAGACTGGAGTGAGATTTAATCTTAAAGTTTTGATTTGCACTTCTCTAATAGCTAGAGGTGTTGAACAGTTTTTCACATATGTGTTGATTGATTGTACTTCCTCTTCTGTGAAGTGTCTCTTCAATTTCTTAGCCCATTTCTTAGTTGGGTTATTTGGTTTTTTATTGTTAAGATTTTTGTCTTCTTTATATATCCTGGAGATTAGTGCTGATTCTGAGGTATGTGTGGGGTAAAGATTTTCTACAATTCTGTAGGCTCTCTCTTAACATTACTGATTTTTCCTTTGCTGAGAAGAAGTTCTTAAGTTTGAATCTATCACATTTATTGACTCTTAATTTTACTTCTTTCACTTCAGGAGTTTTGTTAAGGAAGTCAGATCCTAAGAGAACATGATGAAGATTTGGGCCTATCAATGTAAATTCCTGTCAATGTAAATTTTTTCTTCTATTAGGTGCAGGATCTCTGTTCTAGTGCCTAAGTCTTTGATCTACTTTGAGTTGACTCTTGTGCAGGGTGAGAGATAGGTGTTTAATTTCATTTTCCTATACATGCGTTTTCAGTTTTCCCAGCACCATTTGTTGAATAGGTTATCTTTTCTCTAATGTATATTTTTGGTACCTTTGTCTAGTACAAGATAACCATATTTATGTGGGTTTGTCCCTGAGTCTTCAATTTTGTACCATTGGTGTACATGTCTATTTTGGTGCCAATACCATGCTGTTGTTACTATTGCTCTATAATATATTTTAACATCTGCTATTGTGATGCCTTCCACTGCATTCTTCTTGCTAAGGATTGTTTTGGCTATTCTGTGTCTCTTATTTTTACAAATAAATTTCATGATTGCTCTTTCTATTTCTGTGAAGAATATCATTGGGAATTTACTAGAAACTGCATTGAATGTGTACAACACTTTTGGTTGTATAGCCATTTTTACAATATTAATTCTGCCTATCCAAGATCATGGGTGATCTTTCCATCTTCTAAGACTTTCTTCCTTTCTTTAGTGTTCTGTAGTTTTCATTGTAGAAAACTTTCACCTCTTTTGTTAGATTGATTCCCAAGTATTTTTTGAGGTTATTGTGAATGGGGTAGTTCTCCTAATTTCTCTTTCAATGGATTTATCCCTGTATATAGAAATGCATTTGATTTATGGTTATTGATTTTATATCCTGCTCCTTTGCTAAATTCATTTATAAATTCTAGATGTTTTCTGGTGGGATTTTTCTTTTTGGATCTTCTAAATATAGAATCATGTTAACAGCAAATAGTGATGTTTGAGCTTTTCTTTTCCTTTTTGTATCCCTTTAATTTCTTTCATCTCATTGCTCTGAGGAGAGTTTCAAGGATGATGTTGACTACAAGTAGAGAAACAGGCATCCCTGTCTTGTTCCAGTTTTTAGAGCAAATGCTTTCAGTTTTTCTGCATTTAGAATGATGTTGACATTGGGCTAATAGATAGCTTTTACAATGTTGAGGTGTGTTTCTACTATCCCTAGTTTTTCTAGTGTTTTGAGCATGAAGATGTGTCATATTTTGTCAAGTGCTTTCTCTGCAACTATTGAGATGATCATGTGATTCTTGTCTTTAAGTCTATTGGTGTGATGAATGTTTATTGATTTCCTTACACACATGCCACATGGTGAAGTGAAGTGAGGCCATCAGGAGCCTGCATATAGTCCCCAGCCAAGTTGGGGAAAGAAAAACTGTGTGCCGTGGGTTTGGGACCAGACTCCAAGGGTACAGTGTCCTCTAATGCTCCAGAAACCTGACCCCAAGCAAATCTGTCCCCCCAAAAATTAAGCCTTGTATAAAAATCCACACTCTCTCTGGGCACCTCACAGGAAGAGTGTTCACTGCT
>NW_025920411.1:0-24334 GCF_902686445.1 Sciurus carolinensis
CAGAAGAGACAAAGAAGCAGATGAAGTGCACAATCAACTGAAGAAAAATGAGACTTGGGCCCATGATTCAAATGCTAGTTCTCTTCCCACCTCCTCAGTTACCCTCCAGTGAACACTTTAAAACATCACAAAAGGCAAGTCATTTACTTTTCTGAGTGTCATTAAAATCAAGTTAGACCTTCCATGAGAAAAAAAATAACCTGTTGTGACCTTATGACCTCTCCTCCTCCTGACGGTATTATTAGGGCCTGTCACTAGAGCTCTACCACCCCCAGAACTCAGGATTATGGGAAAATATCAGTCTGCCATGCATGCGAACTAGGACTTATAAAATTATAAAGGATTTTTCTGATATAGTAAAATTATTATTACTTCCTCTTTTTAATGGCCCTGGCTGCTTATCACTTTCTGAATACTGCAGGAAAATTGTCCTCAGCACATTGACACCTTAGGGACTTTGATGGGACTCAGAAGCTTGCAGCCTGACTGTGGAGTGCCCCTCAGTGCTGGTAGGAAAGTGCTCTCTCTCCACTTAGTGGTATTGAGGGGCAACTGCAGGAATCTACACACCAGGAAACAGGATATTCCATGAAAGAAAAAATGTAGTCCTCCCAGTCATGGTCACAGAGAAGTGACATGGCCTTTGGAGTTTCTTAAACAACAGATAAGCTACTACTTCCACCTCCAGAAGAAAAGTAAGGGTCAAAACCTTTACAGGGTTTTGACTATTAGACTTGGATAGAGTATAGAACCTTAAAGGGGACAGTAAAATAGGATTCTCTGGATTCCTTGGCACTTGCAAACTGCATGTGCAGCCTCTTTGGTCTCAGGGTTTGTCTACCTGGACTGAAATTGTCCATCACTGGAAGTCAGTTTTCCTGCTGTGTCAGTCAGAGAGTCCATCATAAAAAGGTTCTTTTTAGGTGGTGATGAAGATCCTGTTCTTGGAAGAAACACCAAAACATGTAGTCAGCCCCAAGTGTCACCTGGAGCAATTGTGAAAATTAGGATTTTTGTGTCTGATATTGTACATCTGGGGTTTGATCTGAGAATCTGCATTGCTCTTATATTCTCTGGTAAAACTCATCTTGGTCTTGAATCCACTCTTAGATACCCATTCTCAAACATAGTGTGACATAGGCTGTTCTTTTTTCTTCAATGATAGGTGACAGAGAGATGTGAGTTGTGAGAATGTAAGGTTAGCAGAATAATTCCGTAAAGTGGGCTAAATGTGCTGATCCAATGCATTCTTTTTCAATTAGTAATTTACCTGCATCTCTTCCTGGATTAAATGGACATGATATGTCACATTCCTCTGCAAAGTACCTGTTTTGGAAGTGGTAATGCAGGCATAAAATAATGTATATAATGTGGACCCAAATTACCTGAAAGAGGGAGAATTTTATGTTCCTTTCCACAAACCAGGTCCCAAAACTCAGGGAGATAAGGATAATTACTTCTAATTGTAAAATCTGTAAGAATTTATGGTTAAAAATTCAATGAAAACAAGTCAGCATGGACCAAAATGATGTATATTTGTTATGGAATTGGGGACTTGACAGTATGAAATCATCCAGTTGTCAGTAAAAATTCAAGATTTGGCCCTTGGTGGAACTCCCTGGAATATTCCTGAGTCTCTCCAATAAAATTAGATTGCAGAAGAAGCACACAGCCTCTCATTTCTTAGAGGAGCCACTCTCTCCCTTGAGAGTGTATTTTTCATTTTTTTATCCCTTCAGTAAACTCAAGTCTTAATCAGAGCGAAATGTCTGAAATCTTTCTGACTTGATCACAAGAATCAGAGTTTGAAGGGGAGTCTTAATATTGCCTCAGTTTTCCAGAAGTCATAAACCCTAATATACTAATTGAAAAATTCTGTTCTATATTGATCTTGCTCCAGATAAACTGTCATGATTTCTGAAATTTCAGTCTATAGCTCTTTCAGGAAAAGCAAAGGGAGAAAGTATAAAAATAGAGAATATGACCAGGATAGTCTTTTCCTTCTTACACTTTAACAGATAGGTCTACTGAAAGATAAAATTGACCCATTCCTGAGCATCAGTTACCCTTGTTCTCCACTGCAACATGCAACTGAACAATTATGGCAGGATGCTCATTATCCAGGATTACTGAGGCCAGGTTTTAGACATCTCTACAAGATGGACATAAATTTCCATTTCCTTTAAACAAAGATTTGCATGTGAGGCTTTTTTATGCTAGAGATTTGCCTACACAAATGAAAAGCCTCTGCACTGTACAACCAGCATGATTTTACAGGATGATAATTGCCAGCCTGCAATGATCCTGCATAAAGGGTTATTGGTTCAATAAGAAAACTGCATTTGGCCAATCAATTTTGAGAGGTACTCTGAAATCCTCCCTCCAATCCTGTTCTGCACAATCAAACCTCAACTACATTCAGCCAATCAGAAGTGATCATTGCCCTGACAGCTCACCAAAAGAAATCCACAATATAGATAGCTATACCTACTCCATTTACTCAAGAAATGTGCCTCAGTTGATGTGGTTCTCAAAATGCATTGTAGGTCCAGTGAAAATTGATATGCCTGAAACAAGAAATAAATTGTTTGTTACAAATATATGTCCACTGACAAAAATATTACCTATAATACAGAAAAAAGCAAGTACTTTCAGGGTTGATATATCCATTGGACACAAAAATCACACTATCTGCATCCCATGGAAATGTTTTATTTTGAAATCCCAAGAAAAATAAATTAATGCAATCTTTCTTGAATAATACTTATCTTTATACCAGCACAATAGTAAAGTGTAACTTGTAATATTTGCATATGGAGGGGCCCATGAAGGCATACTTAAGTCTCTGGGATTGTCTAAAGCTATGCTCCAACATGTGGCCATTGTCAGATCATTTGCAGGCTTTTATGGACTTAAACTTTTTTCTTATTTTTAATTCATGTACTATAGTTTTGAGTCCAGGGGGGAAAATTGATAGTTAATTGTCAAAGCACAGGAAATGGGTAGGTAACATTCCCCATCATGTGGTTGCTAAGTGCCCCCAGGGGAGGGGAAAGTTTACATTTTCCAACCCAAGCAATCATCCCCTGGATAGCTCTCTTCCTGCCCTTTTGGTAACCTTTGGTCACATAGGTAAGATAAGAGGGAGAGCAGACATGAAAAGAAGGGAAACTTAAAATCTACAATAGAAACAGACAACACTGCACCCTCAGGCATCAGTTCTGGACACACTTCCCTCCAGAGGAATCTCTCTCCTTGCCTCCCTCTCTCTCTCTGTTCTATTCTTTAAATAAAACTTGTTTTCTTGCCTCAGTGTTTTTGGGTGTTTAGTCTTCAAAACAGGTGTAACAAGGACATGATCCTGATTTTCAAGATTGCACTCAGTTGTATATAATTCTGGAATTTGTTGTTACATATTATACATGAACACAATATGACAATATAATTTGGTGGAAATCATTCTACAACAGTTTACCCCTTCCTCCTTACTTTCCACACCTTGGTCTAATTTCCCTACTGATCTTTCTTTGATTTTTAGAAGATCTTTCCCTGCTTTGTTTTCCTTTTCCTCTCTAGCTTACATATATTACATATGACCCTTAACCTTCTGAGTCTGACTTATTCCATTTAAATGATATTCTCTTGTCCCATTCATTTTCCTCAAGGATATAATTTCAGTTTTGTTTTTGGATGAATAAAACTATATTTGGTGTGTGTGTCTGTGTGTGTGTGTAAATAACATTTTCTTTATGGCTGGATAAATCTACAATATGTATATATGGATGATTTTCTTCATCCATTCATCCATTGATGTGTACCTAGACTGGCTTTACTGTTGAGTATTTTGAACTGTACTGCTATAAACATGGGTGATGGGTGTGTGCATATCACTGTAGCATGATGACTTCAATTCCTCAGGATAAATATTGCACAGTTGTATAGCAGGGTCATACAGTTCTTTTATGCCTTGTCTCTTCAGGAGCCTCTATATCATCTTCTAGTGGTTGTACTAATTTACAGTTCCCCCACCAGTATAAAAATACTCCTTTTTCTCCATGCCCTTTGAAACATTTATTATTTTTATCCTTCATGACTGCAGTTCTGACTGGTGAGAGATAAAATCTCAGTGTATGCTTGGTTTGCATTTCCCTAATTGGTTAGTTGAACAATTTTTCATGTTTTTTGGCCATTTGTATTTCTTCTTTTAAGAAGTTTCTGTTTAGTTCACTTGCTCATTTATTTATTAGGTTTGATTTTTGGAGATATTTAATCTGTTGTTCCTTCTTACCATTCTCTTGTCACTTCACTGCTGCAAAAGAGAGGGGGTTGAGAAAAAAAATAGTTCAATTATCACTCTTTTTTCAAGTGATAGAAAAATAAAACTAACTCAAACTAACATAGGCCTAGGTGTGTATGTTTGTAGGGGTATATTTTACAAGTGAAAACATTGTGGGTAGTTCTGATTGCAGACACAGCTGTTATCTGTGATCCAGTCTCATTTCATCTCTCAATTCTCATTCCATTTTTCAGCCTCCCATGGAGTCCCAGGAAGGAAATAAGATTTTTCTGCTCATTTCTTAACAGTAACTTGTGGGACTCTGGAGCAGTCTGTCTGAATGAGCTCAAGTCAACTCGGCAGGGAAGTTCTTCCTTGTTCAGAGGGCTTCCATGCTCTGACTACTTAGGCATGATCACTTGCCCTACTCATCCCACCTGGGGTGAAATGCAGAAGTCGAATCCCATAAAAAAAATGAGAAGTTACTTATGAAGGAAGAGAAAATGGATACTGAAGAGAGATAAAAAGTTCTGGGCTGACACCCCTCTAACTTGCAGAGAAACAGTTGTTTTCACCACAGAGCTGGGAAGCCTTCATCTTTTTTTTTTTATTGTAAACAAATGGGATACATGTTGTTTCTCTGTTTGTACATGGCGTAAAGGCATACCATTTGTGTAATCATAAATTTACATAGGGTAATGTTGTTTGATTCATTCTGTTATTTTTTCCCTTCCCCCACCCCTCCCACCCCTCTTTTCCCTCTATACAGTCCTTCCTTCCTCCATTCTTGCCCCCTCCATAACCCTAACTCTAACCCTAACACTAACCCCTCCCACCCCCCATTATGTGTCATCATCCACTTATTAGTGATATCATTCATCCTTTGGTTTTTTGAGATAGGCTTATCTCACTTATCATTCTTTATGGCTGAGTAATATTCCATTGTATATATATGCCACAGTTTCTTTATCCATTCATCAATTGAAGGACATCTAGGTTGGTTCCACAGTCTGGCTATTGTGAATTGAGCAGCTATGAACATTGATGTGGCTGTATCTCTGTAGTATGCTGATTTTAAGTCCTTTGGGTATAGGCCAAGGAGTGGGATAGCTGGATCAAATGGTGGTTCCATTCCAAGTTTTCTAAGGAATCTCCACACTGCTTTCCAGAGTGGCTGCACTAATTTGCAGCCCCACCAGCAATGTATGAGTGTACCTTTCTCCCCACATCCTTGCCAACACCTGTTGTTGCTTGTATTCTTCATAATCACCATTCTAACTGGGGTGAGATGGAATCTTAGGGTAGTTTTGATTTGCATTTTTCTTATTACTAGAGATGTTGAACATTTTTCCATATGTTTGTTGATTTCTTGTAGATCTTCTGTGAAGTGTCTATTCATTTCCTTAGCCCATTTGTCGATTGGATTATTTGCATTCTGAAGATTAGTGCTCTATCTGAAGTATGATTGGCAAAGTTATTCTCCCACTCTGTAGGTTCTTTCTTCACATTACTGATAGTTTCCTTTGCTGAGAGAAAGCTTTTTAGTTTGAATCTATCCCAGTTATTGATTCTTGCTTTTATTTCTTGTGCTATGGGAGTCCTGTTGAGGAAGTCTGGTCCTAAGCCGATATGTTGAAGATCTGGACCTACTTTTTCTTCTATAAGATGCAGGGTCTCTGGTCTGATTCCGAGATCCTTAATCCATTTTGAGTTCAGTTTCATGCATGCTGAGAGATATGGGTTTAATTTCATTCTGTTGCATACGGATTTCCAATTCTCCCAGCACCATTTGTTGAAGAGGCTATCTTTTCTCCATTGCATATTTTTGGCCCCTTTGTCTAGTATGAGAAAATTGTATTTATTTGGATTTTTGTCCATGTCCTCTATTCTGTACCATTGATCTACCTGTCTATTTTGGTACCAATACCATGCCGTTTTTGTTACTATTGCATTGTAGTAGTGTTGAAGATCTGGTATTGCGATACCCCCTGCTTCACTCTTTCTGCTAAGGATTGCTTTAGCTATTCTGGGTTTCTTATTCTTCCAGATGAATTTCATAATTGCTTGTTCTATTTCTGTAAGGTACATCATTGGGATTTTAATTGGAATTGCATTGAATCTGTATAGAACTTTTGGTAGTATGGCCATTTTGACAATATTAATTCTGCCTATCCAAGAACATGGGAGATCTTTCCATCTTCTAAGGTGTTCTTTAATTTCTTTCTTTAGTGTTCTGTAGTTCTCATTGTAAAGGTCTTTCACCTCTTTTGGGAGATTGATTCCCAAGTATTTTATTTTTTTCAATGCTATTGTGAATGAGGTAGTTTTCCTAATTATTCCTTCCGAAGATTCATCACTTATGTATAAAAATGTCTTAGATTTATGTGCATTGATCTTGTATCCTGCTACTTTACTGAATTCACTTATGAGTTCTAAAAGTTTTCTGGTGGAATTTCCAGGTTCCTCTAAGTGTATAATCATATCATCAGCAAATAGGGATAGTTTGAGTTCTTCTTTTCCTATTTGTATCCCTTTAATTTCTTTGGTCTGTCTAACTGCTCTGGCTAGAGTTTCAAGGACGATATTGAATAGAAGTGGTGAAAGAGGGCATCCCTTCCTTGTTCCAGTTTTTAGGGGGAATGCTTTCAGTTTTTCACCATTTAGAATGATATTAGCCATGGGCTTAGTGTAGATGGCCTTTACAATGGTAAGGAATGTTCCCACTATCCCTATTTTTTCTAGTGTTTTGAGCATGAAGGGGTGCTGCATTTTATCAAATGCTTTTTCTTCATCTATTGAAATAATCATGTGATTGTTGACTTTAAGTCTATTGATATGGTGAATTACATTTATTGATTTCCTGATGTTGAACCAACCTTGCATCCCTGGGATGAAACCCACTTGATCATGGTGCACTATCTTTTTAATATGTTTTTGTATGTGATTTGCTAAAATTTTGTTGAGAATTTTTGCGTCGATGTTCATTAAGGATATTGGTTTGAAATTTTCTTTCCTCGATGTGTCTCTGTCTGGTTTAGGTATCAGGGTAATATCGACTTCATAGAATGTGTTTGGGAGGGCTCCCTCCTCTTCTATTTTATGGAATACTTTGAGAAGTATTGGAATGAGATCTTCTTTAAAGCTTTTGTAGAACTCAGCTGAGAACCCATCTGGTCCCGGACTTTTCTTTGTTGATAGGCTTGTGATGACTTCTTCTATTTCATTACTTGAAATTAGTCTATTTAAATTGTGTATGTCCTCCTCGTTCAGTTTAGGCAATTCATATGTCTCTAGAAACCTGTTGATGTCTTCAAAATTTTCTATTTTGTTGGAGTTTAGATTTTCAAAATAGCTTCTAATTATGTTTTGTATTTCACTCGTGTCTGTTGTGATATTTCCTTGTTCATTCCAAAATTTAGTGATTTGGGCTTTCTCTCATCTTCTCTTTTTTAGTGTGGCTAAAGGTTTATCAATTTTGTTTATTTTTTCAAAGAACCAACTATTTATTTTGTCAATTGTTTGTATTGTTTTTTTTTGTTTGTTTGTTTCAATTTCGTTGATTTCAGCTCTCAGTTTAACTATTTCCTGTGTTTACTACTTTTGGTGTTGGTCTGTTCTTCTTTTTCTAGGGCTTTGAGCTGTAGTTTTAGGCTGTTTGTTTGTTGAGTTTTGCTTCTTTTATTGAATGTGCTCCATGAAATAAATTTTCCTCTAAGTACTGCTTTCATATTGTCCCAGAGATTTTGATATGATGTTTCTTTGTTCTCATTTAACTCTAAGAATTTTTAAATTTTCTATTAATATCTTCTGTTATCCATTCATAATATAATAGCATATTAATCTCCAGGTGTTGGAGTAGTTTCTGTTTTTTACTCTTTCATTTATTTCTAATTTCAATCCATTATGATCTGATAGAATACAAGGTAGTGTCTCTATCTTCTTGTATTTGCTAACATTAGCTTTGTGGCATAATATATGGTCTATTTTAGAGAAGGATCCATGTGCTGCTGAGAAGAAAGTGTATTTGCTCTTGGTTGGATGGTATATTCTATAAATGTCTGTTAAGTCTAAATTATTGATTGTGTTATTGAGATCTATGGTTTCTTTGTTCAATTTTTGTTTGGAAGATCTGTCCAGTGATGAGAGAGGTGTGTTAACATCACCTAGTATTATTGTGTTATGGTCTATTTGGTTTCTAAAATTGAGAAGGATTTGTTTGACATACATGGATGTGTCACTGTTTGGGACATAGATATTTATGATTGTTATGTCTTGCTGATTTATGCTTCCCTTAAGCAGTATGAAATGTCCTTCTTTATCCCTTCTAACTAACTTTGACTTGAAGTCCACATTATCTGAAATGAGGATGAATACTGCAGCTATTTTGCTGGGTTTATGTGCATGGTATGTTTTTCCCCATCCTTTCACCATTAATCTATGGGTATCTTTTTCTATGAGGTGAGTCTCTTGCAGGCAACATATTGTTGGATCTTTCTTTTTAATCCAATCTGCCAGTCTATGTCTTTTGATTGATGAGTTCAGGCCATTAATATTCAGGGTTATTATTGAGATATGATTTGTATTCCTGGTCATTTGGTTCATTTTTTAAATTTTATTTATTTATTTATTTTTTTGACAGGACTTTGTTCCTCCTTTATTTGACAATTCCTTTAGGATAATTCGTCCCTTTGCTGATTTGCTTCTTTGTTTTTCATCTCTTCCTCATGGAATATTTGCTGAGAATGTTCTGTAATCCTGGCTTTCTTTTTGTAAATTCTCTTAGCTTTTGTTTATCATGGAATGATTTTATTTCATCGTCAAATTTGAAGGTAAGTTTTGCTGGGTATAAGATTCTTGGTTGGCATCCATTTTCTTTCAGGGCTTGAAAAGTGTTGTTCCAGGTCCTTCTAGCTTTTAGGGTCTGGATTGAAAAATCTGCTGATATCCATATTGGTTTCCCCCTGAATGTAATTTGATTCTTTTCTCTCACAGTCTTTAAAATTCTGTCTTTATTTTGTATGTTAGGTATTTTCATTATAATGTGCCTTGGTGTGGGTCTGTTGTAATTTTGTGTATTTGGAGTCCTATAAGTCTCTTGAACTTGATTTTCCATTTCATTCTTCAGATTTGGGAAATTTTCTGATATTATTTTATTGAATAGATTATTCATTCCTTTGGTTTGTTTCTCTAAGCCTTCCTCAATCCCAATAAGGATTGAGATATGATTTATATTCCTGGTCATTTGGTTCATTTTTAAAATTTTATTTATTTATTTATTTTTTTGACACGACTTGGTTCCTCCTTTATTTGACAATTCCTTTAGGATAATTGAAGGCTACTGAAGGCTAAGAGGGGATATACTAGAAATTTTCAGGGACATTATAAGTCAATACACGAAATCTGCAATATCTCAGTGGTCTACTGATACCTGAAAAATATGAGAAAACAAGGGAAGAAAATGCCCCAAACAAATCTAGATGTTACATCAATAAAATCCAATGACAGCATGGCAGAAAAAATGACAGAAAGGGAGTTCAGAATGTACATAATTAAAATGATCAGGAAAGCAAATGATGAGATGAAAGAGCAAATGCAGGCATTCAATGATCGCACCACTCGACAGTTAAAAGAGCAAATACAGGAAGCAAAAAATCATTTCAATAAAGAGTTAGAGATATTGAAAAAAAATCAAACAGAAATCCTTGAAATGAAGGAAAAAATAAACCAAATTAAGAACTTCATAGAAAGCAAAACCAATAGGATAGAACACCTGGAAGACAGAACCTCAGATATTGAAGAAAAAATATTTAACCTTCAAAACAAAGTTGACCAAACAGAGAAGATGGTAAGAAATCATGAACAGAATCTACAAGAACTATGGGATATCATGAAAAGGCCAAATTTAAGAATTACTGGGATTGAGGAAGGCTTAGAGAAACAAACCAAAGGAATGAAGAATCCATTCAATAAAATAATATCAGAAAATTTCCCAAATCTGAAGAATGAAATGGAAAATCAAGTTCAAGAGGCTTATAGGACTCCAAATACACAAAATTACACAAAAAGGAAGTTGATAATGCGGTGCTCCACAAGGAAGCTGCCTCTCTATGGGTGGTGGCCTTCAGGTGGGTATATTCCCTGCTAGTGGGCAGAGGTGCCTCCACTTGTTGACCAATGGTCATCCAAAGGGGAACTAGGCTGTGGGCTGAGGCAAGGCCTGTTTGGGCCTGTGTCACTGGTTTTACCGTCCTTGTGGGAAAACCTAACCCGGCAGGGAAGACTCACCTGGTGGGGAGGTCTCGCTGGTCAGTTCCCCTCCTAGAGGTTCCCCTCAATCTACAACTACCACCTGGGCTGGGCTGCCTTACTCTGCAACCTTCCCAGGGACCCAGACCTACCTTCTGTGACTGGGAGCCTTGCCCTTCGCAGACGAGTCTCCTTAGGCTGCCTCTCCTCAGAGAATCTGCCCGCAGTCCTGGAACCTTTTCTCCGCCCTTAAGCATGTCTCTGTGCGGCTCTTCCACCAAGAAACCTCCTAGGTCCTGGGACCCTGCTCTGCACCTAATCACCTGGCTATGCAGCTCCTCCTCTGAGCAGCCACCTGAGCCCCTGTACAGTCGCTCCGAGTCCCTTCGACCCGCCGCACACCTCTTTCTCTGGACAGCTGCCCTGGTGTTCCAGTGCAGTCACTAGGAGTCCAAGCAACTCACTGCGTGCCTCCTCCTCCCGCCAACTGCCTGTATCCCTGGGCAGTCACTCGGAGTCCAAGTGACCCAACCAACCTCCTCCTCCTCCTCCTCCAGACAGCCTCCTGGATATTCAGGAGTGGTTGCTCTGAGTCCATGCGACCTGCCACACGCCTCTCCCGGGCAGTTGCCCAGAGCTCTGATGCAGTCACTCCGAGTCCAAGCAACCTGCCACACTCCTCCTCCTCCTCTGGGCAGCCCCCCCCCAGTGTTCAGGGGTGGTCGCTCCTAGTCCAAACAGCTCACTGCGCAGCTCCTCCTCTGGCTACCCAAGTCTTCATCTTTGTCAGCTCATGGCACTGTCCAAGAACCCAGGCACTGGGATATTTTCATTTTACAAATGAGGAGACCAGGGACCAGAGGGAGACAAAACTTCTGCCCAAAGCCCCTGGTCTTGAAAGTGGTATAGCCAGATTGTGAAGTCAAATACACTCTCCAAAGTGATGTTTTTAATTAGTCCTGGCTCCCCAGATACTTGCTAGTCTTCCTTAGGTACGAGAAGATTATATAGGTGCGGGGGCGTCCGGAATTCCATCCAGTGCTTGACAAAGATTCTCTGGAGGATGTTTGCAAAGGCTCATCCTAAAGGGAATTGCTAGATGTTTTGCTCTGGAGCATGGTGTTTTTCTGCTGTGTTTTTCTGATAATATATTACTCATTTCAATCTGAACGGATTGCTTAAGGGGATGAGGGGAATACAACAAAAATTCCAGAAAATATTACCTACAATCTGAAAGACAATGGGTCTTTACCAATAACAAAGTCAAAAATAATTTTGCAACCATGAAATGAGTCCTTCAAAGCCTCTGGAGAAAATAGATATAGATCTGCCTTTGTCTCCAACAGGCTGGTTAAATCCTAATGATGGTTTTTTTATGTGTGGTGGTGGGGTAAAAGAATAAGGTTTCACAACATTCCTTCCTTCCTACAAAGAATAGGTCACCCCTATAATAAACGTTGGTGCACAATGCCCTGTTCTGAAAAAAAGAGCTACATAAGACAATGTAATCTATTCAGTAAAAAAGCTTGGCCACGAGAACCATTGTGACCACTACCCTCCTGTATCCCTTAACTCAGCAATTTAGATATTAACCAGATGGACCTAGTAGAGATGGTCACATGAGATTGCTTGTCTATCGCTTTAACCATGAGAGTAATAAGAATAGTTTTAGGTCACATAGAGTTTAGATATTAAGGAAATAAACATTGTATTAGCTCATTGACGTAGTTAGATATTCTGAAAACAATTGTGATTAGGTAAGGATAATCTGTAAGGTTACTGTTTTCTCATAATCTTTCAGTTCCTTGTTAAGAACAATTCCTGCCTATGCTTTGGAAACTTCTTTAATTTCATTAACCACAAGACTGCCATTATAGCCTGAAGAAAAATGTATATAAACCCAGCCTTCCCCAGAATAAAGTGGGAGTGATTGCACCAGAACTAGAGTCTGTGTCTTTCATTCTCATCCATCGCCGATGCTGTCTCCCCATGCCCCATTACCTGTGTGGAACCCATGGACTCCTGCTAGGGCTGGACCCCGGCATATAGGCCTAAAGGAGGAAGAGGGGAAGTAGAAGAATGACGGCAACCTGACAGCACCTCAGAGAGATTCTACACCAGTCTGTTACTCAGATTGGGAGGATTCCTGCCTCTTATATCTTGTAGACATTTCCAAATATATTTATTTTATGTAACCTTTGCAATTTTGGCACTTGTATTATTTTTGTTTTATTTAGTTTTCTTAGTTCAGCTTACTTGTTATATTTACAAAAATATTTAAAATCTTAATTGTTTTTGGCAATTGCCAATCAAAATGAGTCCTACTTGACTAAAAAAATTATTGTCCATCTTTGCACTTTCAAAATCACCCTGCATCTGAGCAGGTTCTGCAGGCACAGTTTGAAGAATTTGAGCTATAAGGTCACACCAGAACACAAATGAACCCTGTGCTCCTCTGCCACAAGCAATTTTCCTGGCATGACTTCAGTCATCCTTGCACCCTGAAAGCAAGTTGAGGAATATCCTAGCTCCTCTCAATGAGGAGTCCAGGATGTTCTATCACAAATGTGCCTTATTGCAAGGCTTTATTTATTGTGATTGCATCATTAGTCTCTGACCACATACAGTTGAAGACTTGTGATATTCATCAGATGTAGTGCCTTCCAGCACCTTTGTACCTGACAATTTAGTTATATCATGAACTCTTTTATGATTATTACTGGTTAAGGACTCTGGGAAGAAGAAATTGTTTTCACAGTGTCTGCAGGAAGCCATACAGTACTAGGCTTAGCATAATCACATCTTTGCACACTCTCCTTCTGTCAGCTTCTTCTCAAATATCTACCAAAGACAAAACTCCAACAACTCCAAAATAATAAGGCCTTTGAGAGCAGGTGAGAGAAGTGGTTCACTGTACAGAGAAGAAAGCCAGTTCTGAGGCCCTCATCTTTCTATCCTGCACAATCATCAGGGACAGACCTGTATTGGATCAATATACTATGACTCCTGACACAAGTTTGTCATTTATTCAGCTGAGAATATTTCCAAACCAAATTACATTGAGTTTAGAGCTCCAAATATAGAGAGTGCAAATTCTTCTCCCTAGAATAATCTAGGCTCTGTGGTATGTCCATGTGGTCAAAATGACATTCTCTCAACTCGGAGATCAGTCATATGACCTCATGGACTCTAATGATCATATAGAAGTAGAATAAGAGACTTGGGACACCTAAAAAGATAAAAACAGCACTACCCCAACCTGCTCTCATCCTGAACACTTCAAGACTTCCCATTCTTTTCTTGGGGAATCTTAAAGCTGTTGGTGCATATAGATTAAATTTTATCTTTCTCAGAAACCAACATAGAGTCACTTTTCCTCAGAGGAGGTAGGCTGTGGCCTGAGCCCTTTTCTCTAATAGGTGACCTTGCTGTTCACTACTGCTCAGTCTTGTTTTCAAATGTGCTTCAGTTTAGTTACCTCTGACTTCTCCCTCAGTGCTGGTGTGGGATGACCAGAAGTGGGTGCTTCTTCATACCTGCCCAGATTCAGCACAATTACACAAGAGAAGACATGAGTAGGCATGAGTCACACAAGGAGGCTAAGGAGAAAGAGGTCCAAACAACTCAAAGGCAGAATTTGTGCCAACAAAATAGGATTCCAAGGAAAGCAGTTCTTGTGGGATATTTATGGGAGAGAAAAGAAATCCTCACCCAACAAAAAAATTCTTTCTCTACTCTCCCTGTTTGGCTTATTTTTTGGGGCAACAACTTTATATTTTACAGATTATATGTGTGATTGCTAAAAACTAGGAGAAAACCAAATATTATAAAAGAATAATAAGATTAAATCAACAATGGTACAACTGTTCTACAAACTATTATGCAGATTTTAGAATAATGGTTTAAAAATATGGATGGTTTATTAACTCAAGTAATACTCAAATATAAAAAACAATAAATTGCATGTATGATGGAATTACTATTGTCCTGTCTGTTACTGTACATATTTACCACATTATCTGAAGCACATACAACTATTGTGGCACTATTGAGCTTATGGGTCAGTGTGTAGAAATATAGAAAGATATTACCTGCTTACAATCCCTCTTCCCACTCAGAGCCTGTGGGACACCCAACTCTGCCCTGCATGTCCAACTCTGCCCTAGCATGTCAGGCTAGGAAGCTCATAGAGATGATTCTACCTGCCCTGACTCAGGGGAGGTGCTATGCATAAAGAATGGTGCTGAATTTTGAAGATTCCAAGTCATATAGATGTTTTATTTCCCCAATTATTTGGGCTTAAATTTGACATTCATATGGGACTAAATGTCTCAATGTTGCTTAGTCATTGAGCCCTGACCCTGACCTCAGGGAGTTTACATCACAGGGAGATTATTAACAAGTGTACACTTTGTTGCTCCTCTAGCAATGTAATTGAATTCAAGGTCAGTAGACTGTGCTGCCAACCATTGTCACAGTTCTCTGTGTCTTCTTTTTCTCTCTCCATGCTGTCCACACCCCCATGGACTCCACCAGGGAGTTCCTTCATCAGCACTGTTAAAAGACATATGTTCACATGCTGCTTTTTAGCACTAGGATGAAATTAGAGTCATGGATTTATTACTGTCTTTTCTCCTTGTTGGGACTGCTACTTAAAATGGTCAGGAAATCCTAGGAAAGAGCAGGCCCTGTGTTCCATGGTCAAGAGTCTGTGGTAGCTTTCAGCACAACACCTGATCTGATGTACTTTATAGGTATGGCTTCATTAAATGAACATCAGTAAGTCAAGAGTGTACTAACCTCAAGTTTTGACTCCCAGAGGTACATGGTATGCCATGGCTGGGAGAATCTTGGGTGCATTTGTTACCAGTCTAAGCTTGGCCTTACTAGAAAAATGGCCTTTAGGAAAATGGCCTTAGCTAAGAAAATGGCCTATCTCCCTCACCAAAACCTGAAGATTAGAATTGGATCCTTTCAGCCTACACTTCATGGGGGAAATTGTGGCTCCTGGCCCCACCATGTTGCATTTTCTCTTCTGCTGCTGGCTCCCTTACCTTTTCTCATTCCACTGCATTTTAGACAACTGTGTACTGGGCTTTAATGGAATCCTGATCATGTGCCATAAGTTTTCCAGTCAATCCCTCAAGAGAATCATTGTCCCCATTTCATAAATGGAGCAAATATTCTTACTAAATTGCCTTGAATGCTCTTACTAAAAAGCAAAAAATTTTAAAAAATTACTGAAAAGGAACATAGAATCAAACTGATGCTATCATAGCCTGATGATAAAATATCTTTAGGTACATTACCATATATCTGAATCTGTACCCTAGTGCAGTTTACCAAAATTGTCAAAGACTGAGTGGAAGGTAGACATTCTGGGTGCTACACAGAGGAGCAGAGAGAACTACACCTACCATCCCCATTCTACAAAGTTGTAGAGATCACAGGGAGCAGGGAGTCTAAAGGTCTCCCACATTTTATTATGGCAAAAAGAAGGATGCATTTTAGTTGATTAGTGAATGTCTTTATATATTTATTTATTGGCATATCTATGGAGTTTTTCACACAGTTACAGAAGTCTGGAATCAGCTTTCCTGAACTCACAGTGAAAGTAAAATATTTTTCATAAAGAGGGAGACCCTTGAGCTCATTTTAATAATAAATATTCTCTGTATCGTGTGACTTTTAGCATCATAGAAACCGGGAGAGCAAGAAGGCACAGAGTTTCTGTTTGAAACAAGTCAACTCTGTTTACAGCAAGACAAACAGTCCAGAGTGAGTAGTTCAAGATGTCTTTTTTGTTCCCTTGAAAATCACAGAATGTTTAAGTGCAATTAAAGATGCACATGTGGGCAGTGCCTTTGTGGGTTTTGTAGAGGCAGGTGAGAGACCACTGACTGATATTCAGGTGACTAGCCTGGAACTTGCATGGGCAGCAAGGTTGACCTGGGTTTGTGCAAGGTTGCCATCTTGTGACCACTGGAAATATTTCTCACCAGTGAGCTAGTGAACCCAGAATTACAGCTTGCTTTTACACCATTCTGAGCTCTCTAACAAGTATATTCTGGAATTATTGTGATTTTCTGGCTTCAGCCCAGATGCTGGCTCAAGATATAGATTAAATTCACTTCGATGAAATCAAAGTTCTAATGTTGACATCCAGATGCAAATCTTCTCCAGGGCACCTGCCAGACCTGCTATGAGCCTCCACAGAAGTGGGCAATAGTGCATTGACAAATTCCCAAGGGGCTGAAAGTCCATCCCTGTTTGTATAATTTTGGATTGTTAAGGAGATGACAAGTCAGCACTCCAAAGGAAAATTTTGATAGGTTTTATTATTGAAAGAGGCCCAGGTAATTAAACTTTGAAGATGTGATGGTTTTTTTAGCACTATAATCCAACAGAATGTAAACTCTGGCACCCACATTCTAGAGATATTTCCTTGTTTAGCTCATGTTAAGAAAGATCTACAAGACAGCAAGGTATTTTCATGATGTGTCCAAAGCTTCCAATGTTCTAGGCACAAAAATGTCCAGAGTGGGAGCATTTTTAGATACTGACTCAGCCCTCACACCAGACCTATATCACCACTTATCAGGAGGCACCCACAGGTAAAAGAGAGCAGCCCAGAGAAGACCAATCCAGGCAAGTCCTAATCTGGGATCACATGTGAGAAATTCTTTTACATTCACCTTCTGTGTCTGTATGTAAATTGTATAAATGGCAGGGGATCTGCAATGAAAAGAGCAGGATATTCCAAGTAGTATCTCTGACAGAACTTTCATGTTTCTGTCACTGGATATGACTGGTAGGGTGGATATTTAAGTACTGGATACTATTTTTTTCTACTCAAATATTTATTCAAAGACTTTATTCTATAAAACAGTGTCACCCAAGTATGGAGGCCTATGCACATATTTATAAGTAACTAACCTGATACAAAAATATTCATTGGGGAGTGTCCCATGTGGAATAAGCCACAATGGTCACAGTTTGTTATTGTCCTACATGAAAGACAATCTGTTCATAGAGTTCCATGTAGATATTCATGGACTTACTTCTGAATTCTGTCTCCTTGGGGAAAGAGCAAGTGGACCAAAAAAGCAATGCTGATATCTTCGGTCTAAGGTTAGATGAGACATCTGGGAATGGTCTAAACAGGCAGGAATCAGAGCTTGTCAGAATAGATCCAGGACAAATACCCAAGTATGGGGATCCCCAGAAACATTTTCCAGAAATTTACCACTTGAATGACCTACATTCCCATTCCCAAAGAAATAGAGTGTATTACTCTCTCTTGAAAATTATTAGGTGTAAATCTACATAAATGTGGAAATAGGAGAACATATTTTCCCATTATTTTTTATGTTTACTGGGCACTGAATATTTATTTTCTGTTGCTACTCTTGTTTTAGCTATCTGTCCTGGAAGTCCATGTACCTGTCATCTCCACTGTACACCTCATTATTTTAGAAAACTCAAGACCTAACCTTTCCCAAGAAAGTATTTCACACAAAGAGGAGCAAGTTTACACAAATGAATGAGGTAGAAGTAGTCCATTGGTTTTTCATGATTGTACCATGCAAAAAAATAAATCTCTATAGCCCCATCTCCATAGCTTCTCTCAGCCAGGATTCTCTGGGTTTTGGCATTTAAAAAACCTATTTTTTCTTGTTACTCTCTTGTCCATGGTCTAAGGTTGGATAGTGCTTAGCCATTTTCTTACATATTATTTTACTAAGAATTATGTATTACCTTTGCATCATGAGCACTCATATTGTTCATGTGCCTAAACATAATATGTCAATGGTTTCTTTTGGAAATCCAGATTCCAATTATCTGTTGTTTCATGATACTGCCAATAATTATATGTTCCTCCTTGGCCTCCTTTTGCTCTATACCCTCAATAAAAAATTTCTCCTGCCTAACTCTATAGCCCATGTCCCACTTTGGTTTGAAAACATAGCACTTGGTGGTCATTTACATTCCTCTAGGTCAGCATGTTCTATAATTAATAAACCCTGATTTAACTTTCACATATTTGACATCAACCTATATTTTGATATGTAAGTGGGTGTTTGGATAAAGTCTAGTTGGTGTTTGCCCTTGATGTAAACTGAATCAGATTCCCTGGATTCTGGAATGGGAGCCCCAAGATGATACATGTATATAAGAATGTTCTCTTTGTATTATGCTATGTAATACACAGAACTGGATTTCATGTACATATATCACAAATCCTGCTGCTTTGAATAATTTTCACTTTCCAAGTCTGATGAGAATAAGAAATATTTCAAGAGTTTTGTGATCTAGTGGAATTAATTTGACTTTGGAGTCAGACAGAGCTCAAACTGAGTCCAAGCCCACCTGCTTATTAATTGTGAAAGTAGGTCCACAGAAGAAAACAGATATTACAGATTGGCCATTATGTCTAACCCCAAATTGCCAAATAAGTTTGAATTTCATGTATGCAAACAATAGTCAGGCCATGGAAGAATGCAGGCTGTATCCCTAGTCCCTAAGAAACCTAAGTTGTTTTTTCTGCTGTATGATATCTGCAAAACCTGTGGTCATTATAAAGTGAGAAAAATGATCTACTTTTGGACTCTTCCTAGTTTGAGTTTCCTACTCCCACTCAGAGTCTAGTTTCCTCTAATTTTGTGCCTGAGGAGAAATATTATTGGGGAACTGTATCCCTCAATGCTAGAATATAAAGAAATAGATCATGTTTTTTATGTCCCTGACATCAAGCCACCCATAGCCCTCAAACCTGGAATGTTGCTACTGTGAAATGAGGTATGAGGGAGAAAGTCAAACTTGATCATGTAGTTCCAAAACCACATGTACTTCATTTGTAGTATTTTTTAAGTCACAAAAAGGTAGTATTCTGGAAAGGCTGTTATGTTATTAATATCAATTTCAACTCTTTCTTTTTATGCTATTAATGTGAATATTAGAAATATTTAAATTACATCTGTGCCTTAGGTGTTGTTTTCATTAGATAATGTAGGTTTAGAGGTTGTTCCCATTCAAAGTTTAGTCTGTCTCCTAACAAGAACAGAGAACGAGCAGAAGAGTTAAATAACATTTCATAGTAACTGTCATATTACTTTCATTCATGAATAAAATACTGGCATATAAAGTCCATAAACTGAAATGACCTTGTGCCTTATGTTAAATGGAAGTATTCTGCTGTTTGGATTAGATCCTACCTCTAGATGGAAATATTGCCTTAAAATAGCAGCAGACTGAGCCTTTGGGGAGGAATTCCCAAACCTCAAAAGAAAAAGAAAAAAAAAAAAACTGCAACCAAGAACCTGTCATTCTGGTCTTATTCATGCCTGGATTGGATATTATTTGCTGTCACTCACAGAGAATGTTCCCTGACTTGAGGGGCAGGTCTGAGGCCCTGTCCAATCAGCAACACTTAGAACTGTCCAATACTGTTTGCTGCCAGGGAGTTGGGGGTGGGCTTCTGCCACATTTCCTGTTTCCCCTGAGACCGCCATATCAGTCATTCAATTCTAGGTTTCACTCTTCTGCTTCAGAGTCCCAGTTTGCTCTGCTGCGCAGTGGCTGAAGATCCCTAGGGACAAAGACTGGCTCCTGATCACCAGGAAATGGTGAGTGGGCAGTGGCATCACAAGCCCTGGGAGGGAAGCTCTTGAAATCGCACGACTGACCATGCAGGAACAGGAGGTGGCAGATCGGTATTCTCCACAGTCCCTGGAGTCTGCAGGCCTGAGCCCTCCTGTTGGGTAGTGTACCCTCAGTCCTGCTGGCCATTCAGGTGGGGAGACATTAGTGGCAGAGACCCTCTCTCTTCCTTATCCTTGCAGTGCATCCTCAACCCATACCTCTAATACTACTTGGCAGGTATGTGCCTGTGACACAGCAGCTACCCAGATGCAGGTGATTGACACATGGGCCCAATTGTCTTGATCGAATCTCCACATGCCATTTTCTAGCAGGAGAGGAACTGTGACCTATAGAAACCTCACTTCCTCCTGAACTAGCTAATTTTCATTTTCACTTTCTTTCTTCTTTCCTTTTCTTTTTATTGTTTTGCTGGAAGTTGAGTCTTGGGATACTTTACTACTGAGATATATCCCTAGTAGTTTTTACTTTTATTTTTTTATTTTGAGACAGGGTTAGATTAGTTGGTAACACTGGCATTATTATGGTTTGTTTGATTTATTTAGATTTTTATATTGCAATTAAGTGTATAAGTTTTACGTACATATGGATTTATATATGGACTTAGTTTATACTGTGATTCCTTGATGATTATTGAAATAGTATAGTTTCATCATATACATGAATGTCAGGTAATGATAAGTACTCCTTTTGATCTTATAATTGAAAAATTTGTTGACTAAAATTATATATATAATTTTGTGGATAAATTTTAGAACTTTATATTTTGGTTACTTATTTCATTAAAAGTAAAGCATGTTGATTTTTTATTATTGCATTGTAGTTATACATAATATTTGACTTCATTTTAACATAATCATACATGCAAAGAATATAATTTGCTCCAGTTTAGTACCCAGGAGTTCCTCTTTTCCTCTCCTTCTATGTTCTTCCTCTCTTTCATTTATTTAAAGTTCTATAATTACTGCCTTATAGATACACATAAATGTAGAAACTACTATGATGTATTCATATAGGTACATAACAATTTTACAGGGATATATTATAGGTTAATTTGGGGAAAATTGTTTTCTTTGTAAGGATTATTGTCATCATCTACACATGGGATGTGTGAGTTTTTTATGTGCTTCTGATATTTGTTTTCTTAGAAGTTCTACATATATTTACTAAACATATATACAACTGATATATCACATACATATGGCACATATATAAAACTTAAGCATGGTGTTTTATACTATTTCTTAAACTGGATGTACTATAACTAAAAATGTAACTAGCTCCTAGGAACCATTTTTCCCATGGATTATTATTTATTTTTTCCAAGATGTATATTCTCTTTAACCATGTCCCTGAAATTGTAGGGTTGGTGTTTGGGTGAGTATTGTTGTGTTCTTATGTGTTATCATGGTCACAAATGCTGTAATTTCTCTTAGTCTCTGTGACAGTAAGCATTATATATCTTCAATAGCAAGAATTTCCACAAATAATAATAAACTCGAGTTTATGATATTTACTTGTTTTATGTCATCATCAATTTTATTTAGCTGTGTCTATGATGGAATTTATTTTATATTTCTCTAAATATTTTTAATATTTCTTTAGATTTTGAATTTCTTATGATTATTGAAATCTTAGCTATAGATATCCCTTTTATTAATTGACAGTTAAAGGTATTTGCCTGCATTTCTTTTTTGTTTCTGGCTTTAAAGATAAGAAAATGTATCCAAAAAGGCAGATAGATTTGGATTTCAAGAAAAAAAGGATTATGTTTTTAATTATTAAAATAGAATATTTACATTTTTATTCCCCTGGGTTTCTGCTGTAGGTATCTTTATGTTTTCTATTTGGAGGTTATTTCAAATGAAATTCTAGGGCTTATCTTTGGAAATTCTAACAGGAAATAAAAATAAGGAAAATCTTACTTCCCCATTCCTTCAGGAAAATGAATATATTTACTCAAAATCATTGATTAAATAAATTGTTGAATGACACATTCACTAAAACATCCACTTCTCTTCCTTGAAGATTTTTTAAAAATGATATTGACAGTGAATCATTTATTCTCTTATCTGGATTTTGGTCTTTATTACAAAATATACAGAATAAGAGTTGGCAAATCCTAGAAATATGCATCATAATTTATTATTTTCTAAATAATATGTTATAGAAATAGCAATGAAAGGACATATAATTTTAGAAATAGTTACATATTTTTTCTGTGAAATTTCTTATGAGCCTTTTAAATTTATTTCTTTTCTGAGTCATATTTAGACTCTGGGTCTGTGATGTGCTTCTTTGTACCCTGTAATCTCCAAGAAATTACCTCATAAGGAATCTAGGTTGATAACTCAGTTTTTGAAGAGTTACTTAACATGAAAGAGGGAAAAAAATCTGTTTTGCTTCTGGTATGTCTTGTCTAAGTACTCTATTAAAAATGGAGAGAAAATAATATTTCTTCTGACACATCCTCTACATCAAGAGCAAATCAACCTTTGAGGAGCTTTGAAGGGATTTCATATAGTTCTGTATCTGGGTGGTTCTCTTTGCAGCTTAGTTGACATTTAATATCCAGAAACCTGTGTTTTCTCATCTCTAAAATGGAAATAATTTTAGAGGACAAAGGTAGATCATGCTTGTCATGGAGGCTAGTAACATATGTATGTGCTGTGGCCTTAGCTGACAAACCACCTGGAAAATGCTGTGCAGATACTGATTGTTTATATGCCACTCACATGAATTTTCTTTCAAAAACTTGTAAAAACCTTTTCATTGTAGGCACCAATGTCATCCACATTGCCAACATAAAAGGTTGAACCTTTCTGTCTAAATTCTAAATTCCTATTCTCTGGTGCTTCAAGATGGTATAACTAATTGTTTCCTTGAACTGCTTTTACTCTGTGTCCCCAATAAAAGAGTTGTCTGCTCTATGTTTCTATCACCCACATTCAGCTATGTTTAGAAAAATCACATAGAAACCTGTATTTTTTGCTGGTTTGTAAAGGAGGGTTGAGATTACTTCTGGCTTGTATCATTCCTTGTTATAAACTGAACCAGAATTTCCCTAGGTCTGATAAAAGTCACCACATAAACAATCAGGTATATAAAAAAGTTTTGTTTATATGTAATATATGTGCATATTATATGTATATACATGGGTTTAGGCCAGTCTCTTACCTGCTGTTTTTAAGGTGAGGAACACAATTTCTTTCCCATATTTCTTCTCAGGTACAAAAAACAGGAGAGACACTGCCCTGAGTGAAAGCAGAGAACTTTAAGCAGAAAGCTTCCAGAGTAAGATTTTCTCTCTCCAAATGCTGGCCATGGTCCATTCCATTTAAGATATCAGAAAAAAAAGCAAAATATATTAAAAATTATATTTATGCACACACACACAAATGCAGAGAGAGAGAGAGAGAGAGAGAGAGAGAGAGAGAGAGAGATCCTGCTTTTTTGAATAAGTGCCACTAACCAAATTCTAAAATAATAAGAAAAATTGTATGAGTCATGTGGTGTAGTAGAGGTGTTTGGGCTTTAAATTATAAACAACTTTTTTTTGTACTGTGGATTGAAACCAGGGTCACTTAACCACTGAGCCACATCCCCAGCACTTTTTTGTATTTTATTTAGTAACAGGTTCTTGCAAAGATGCTGAGGCCAGCTTTGAACTTGCAGTCTGCCTACCTCTATCTTACAAGCTGCTGGAATTACATGTGTGTGCCACCATGCCTGGCAAAAAAAAATTATCTTGATTCCAAGCCCACTTGCTTATTTAGGGGCATTCATCAGTAGAAAGAAAAATATCAAGTACTGGAAATTATGTCTAAGGCCAAATTGCAAAATAAGGTGTTGATCTTTAATCCTGAATCCCCACTGGCCAGTCAAATAGGGCATATGTCAGCAGTAGACTCCAGAATTTCTTTCCTGTTTCTGAAGAATATCTTCAAGCACTACCTGAAGTCCTATCTGAGCACATATATGCCAGCATTCCAGCATATTCCCAGATTGTGTGGTGAATTGTGGAGAGGGATGATCATCAGAATCACAACTCCAAGTATTGTTTTGTCATGAGGAGGACTGTGGTCTGTAGTGTGTAGGTGTCTCAGATCTTCTTTCTCCCTGAGTTTGTTTTTCATTTTTGGTGGGATGGTG
>NW_025920411.1:24834-41022 GCF_902686445.1 Sciurus carolinensis
CCCCTCCCTCTGCAAGGTGCATGTCTCTTTAATTTTCTTTGGGAGCTATCTTGTAACATCACCCTTTTGATACCGCCGTTTACCGGTGATGAGTTCTGCTCCTTCTAATGTTGAAGATTGAACACTAGAGAAGCACGCCAAGGCAAGCATATTAAGCAGGTTTATTTAAAGGGAATAATACAGACTTCTCCCAGCAGGGAGAAGGGGGCCATGGCTGATGTTCTAAAAGTCCCAAGAAGTGAGCGCACCCTACATCTTTTATAGGTTAAAGTCTCTTTTGTTCTCCAGTTTTCTCCCCCCTTATCTCTCTCCTTCCTGCCTACGTGACTAGGCCTGGTTTTGCATTACTGAGAAACCATGGGCAGGGGGAGGGCCAAGGTGATTCAGGCAGGTAAGGGCCAGGTGGCATTAATTAGCAGCTCCTTGCTTGCAGTCCTTGATAAAGGCAGGTAAATTTGGTAATCAATGGGCTCCAGAGATCCTTGACATTCCATTCTTCCAGGGGCAGTCTCCAACTTCCAAAGGCAGATGGCTTCATGGCTTCATTTCCTCGAATTGACCCAATTCCCTATTTCTACACTAACTACCTGTCCTTAATTCTGGCTTCACTTTGTTGAGGAAACGACAAGATGGCACTCAGAAAGTAGGAGAAACCAGTTTATTTTACACCAGCGGTCCCAGAGACGTTTAACACTCCAAAATTTTAAGCACTGATCCACAGTTTCTGACAATAATTATTTATTATTTGACGTCAGTTTGGCCCATCCTATCATTGGAGATTTTTCTTCTTTAAAAAAAAAAAAAAATTCCTAATCTATGAGACTGAAGGTCTCGTGCAGTGTCTCTAACATAAAGTGTCCTCACAGAAGAGAAAAGAAGAACCAACTTCTCTCACAGACACCTATTACATTTCAGGAGAAATGAGTTAGACTCTTGGTGCAGTTATGTATTGGTCAATTCAACTTCCTGGAGAAAGGCTAAGAGAGGGGAGGGGAATTGACCCCTTCCCCAGGTACTAGACTCTGACCATAACGTTTTTGTAATTTCATTTCAAAACCAGGTCTGGTTTTGCCATCACTCCTTCACTCAAAAAATGTGAAGAAAATGTTACCTGCATATTACGGGTGAAAAAAATGAAAGTATTGAGAAATTAAGCAGTTTCCTGATATCCTTGCAATTTGTTTGTATGTATGTTTATGCTTGTTTTTTTTTTTTTTTTTTTTTTTTTTACCAGTGATTGAACTCAGAGGTGTTAAACAACTAAGCCACATCCCCAGCCCTTTTTTATATTTTACATAGAGGCAGGTGAAAAGACCCCTGCACCACCCGCTCAGGCCTAGTTTAAAAGAGAAAAGAGAAAACTATCAGGGCACGCTAAAGGTGTTTATCTAAAGATTTAGCTAAGAAAGGGCAGGATAATTGGGAAAGTCAGAGGATGCCTGAACTAACCGGAGCTGATAAGCAGGAACTATAAAACTGTCCCGTAAAACTTCAGATACCAGATTCCTGACCAAGGACAGAGTAAATAGGATGAGATAACGAAGGACTGTAAATGGCAAAGTAAAATTATGGCTTGTGAAGCATGGCATCTTAAGTTCTGAGCCGCTCTATCCTTAACAAGGTTCCTTCTCGGGTCAGCTCCCCTAGCCTTCACAGATAAGGTGAGAGAAGTCTGAGTTTATACATTCTTTACCATTTTTTACGACCCGTGCTGCGGGCAATTAGGGAAAGCCTGTGTTTATGCAGGTGCGGAAGAGAGGGGCTGCGGGCAATTTGGGGAAGCCTGTGTCTCCGCCTGTGTCTCTATCTTTCATCCCCCTCTCCAGTTAAAGTAAATTTATGGCTTCTCCAAGAATGTCTAAATGCTGGATTCAAAATAACCAATAAGAAATCTGTTGCTTACCATGCGCGTGAAAGCTGCCCCTTTACCCTATAAAAAACCTGTGCCCCTAAGCCCGGTGTGCCACTTCACCGAAGCTCCGGCTGAGGTTTTGCTGCACACCCGCAGGCGCCTGTGTACCTAATAAATAGCCTCTTGCTTTTGCAGCCAGTGTTCGCGTGACTTTCCTTGGACAGGGGGACGGAGGGTCTTTCATTTGGAGGTCCCACCGAGATTTCCCTTCGACACCCCAAGCCCCTGCCCGAGGAACGGCCAAATACTCTGGGAGGTAAGCTAAGCTGGCCAGCAGGGGGTTATTGTCTGTCTTTGTCTGTCTTGTGTAGTTGCTTTGTCTTGTTCGTTCTGAAGCGCAGCGATAGTACTTAGTAGGGGAACGCGTGACCCATTAGTAGTTTGGGCGGTCTGAGAAGGAGTTGACGAACTCTGACTTCTCTCCTGCTACCCTGGGAGACGTCCCAGGGGTTTAGGCCAAGAACTCCCCAGTTTGTTGGCACCTTAGAATGCTTTCGGTTTGCGCCAAAAGCGCTTTGAATACCTTTGGTTTTGAATGCTTTCGGGTTGTGCCGGAAGCGTTTTGAATTTGAATACCTCTGGTTTTGGATACTTTCGGGTCCTGCCGAAGACGAAAGCATTTTGAATTTGAATCCCTTTGCTTTTGACTTGTTTGGTGCTCGATTCGTCGGGACTTGTCTTTGGCCGGAGGGGCTTGCACTCTCCAACATTTGATTTCCTCGGTCCGTGCCGAGGACGTGCAGCGTTTATAATCTGTTGTCTGGTCTGTGTTTTCTTGTGTCCTGTGCCTGTTTCTTAAATTCCTTTTTTTTACCAGCAAGACTGAAATGGGGCAATCCATGGTAACCCCCCTGAGTCTCACCCTCGACCATTGGCAAGACGTCCGCAATTGTGCCGGCAACTTGTCGGTCGAGGTCAAAAAGAAGTGAGTAACCCTCTGCACTCTGAATGGCCAACCTTCAACGTAGGCTGGCCCAAAGAAGGATCTTTGCGACTCTGTCGCATTTGAGTGACTCTCACATCTGAGCAGCTTTTGTGCTGCATTCTGGCGACTTGTCGCTTCTGGTTAACTCTTGGCCCCATTTGGGCATTGTGTTGCCCCTGGGCAACTCTTTGATATAATTGGAAATTGTTTGTTTTTATTGACAAAGTACCAGCTAGCCAATTTTTGATTTAGCGTGCTACGTGTCTGTCTGTTTGTGTATTGTACTATATGGTCTTTACTCTTGCCTTCTATTAAATTCTTCATTGTGTTAATCTGATCTTAGGCTTAGGGATACTCATTGCAGGGTACCTTTACAGTCCTTCTCCTTGTTCCTGAGAGATTTGTTTACTCCAATCCCCCTAGGCAGAGAGCTCAGCAGCTCCATTCCTCAAAAGTAGTGAGAAATGATGTTTTGTGATCTTCTGCATTCAAACCTAACCTGATTTCTCAACCAGGAAAAAAAGGGTTAAAAAGTCCTGGGTAATCCTCCCTCCCCCTTGCCTGCATTGGAATGTAAACTGCAGCAGTCTCAGCGGGAAGGGGCGGGTAACCTGAAGAAAAGAAAAAAAAAGTGTCCGTTTTAAACTTCTGGGCTGGTACCCAGAACTAACTTATTTTCTAGGATTCTTCGTTTGTTTTGTTTTTCTTTAATGCTGTATCTTTGAGCTCATAATTTTGATCCTGCATACCTAGGTTAATGATTTTTTTCTTTTTGATCAGTTCTATTTTTATTCAACTAGAGTTTTTGAACATCTGTTACATTGCAATGGAGATAAAGTCACAAGGCCTTTGATTTTGTGTTATTTGTATGTCGTACTAATGTCATGTTTTGTCCGTATCAAAACTGAGCGCTCCTAAAATTAAAATTTAAAAATGGATCCAAATACTTTTATTCACATGATTTAAAGGGTTCAATTCAAATTGGGTAAACTAATGAAAGTAAAATGTCTTTGAAAATAACTCACAAGTCTCTAGGTGGTCAAGCAAATAAAATATTGATGTTAATAAAATGTCTAATATCAATTGTTCCTAGGACTTTTCTTCAACAGGAAAGAGACAGCAAATACTGTTCAGGACACTTGACTGCTTTCTTGGTTTTTACAGAATAAGTGAATTAGAGTTAACATGTATGGGACTACTCAAATGTGTTTGTTGGTGACATCTGATTAATTTGCAAAATTAAAATGCTCATTGTTAAATAACATCAAGTACTCTTAACCCCTCAAATCCCATGGACTATCGTACTTAAACATTATCGGTGTTTTCATAGGTTGGTAAATAAAAGGGTTTAAACTTGCTTTGTGTCATCACTAAACTAAAAACAAGGTTACTAAGAGTTATGTCCTAACAAGTGGAATTCTATATACAAAGGGTCCCAAAAGTTTCAACTGTGTTTCAATTAGAGTACTATAAACAACAAAATATTTAATCTTATTAAATTAGAGCAATTTATCTAAATTCAGAAATTTCATAAGAGTTGTTTCAGAATGTGAAAAAAAAAGGGGTCAACAAATAGGAAAGAGAAAAAAAAAGGTTCTGGGTTTGAAAATATGTTTAATAAAAAAAAAGGAAATGTTTCTGGGTAAGAAAGTGCCTGTGTGATGGAATACATGAGGGTCTAAGTAAGTGCTAAGAAAGTCTGTGTGTAACTAAGTTGGTTGTATGTATGTAAAACAGCTAAAGCTATTAAAGGTTTTTCCTAAGGTGAAATACTAATGTGTTGATATAAACCAAAGTTTAATCTATATGGTAAAATGACATGGTTAAATGGCAAGGATTTCTTAGAAACACTAATTTACTCTTAACTTTGTGTCTATTAAGTTTTATTCTTTAGAACAATTAGTCTTAAAAATTGGGGTGTATACAATTATGGTTAAACAACTATTAAAGTATTGTACTGTGTTACAGAGTCTAAATTTTTCTTTAAAAACTAAATTTGGTAAGATAAAAGTGTCAAGGTAATTGTGAAATGGTTTCTAGTTGTATATTAAATGTGTTCATATTTTCCAGGTATACAAGTTTTTAAAGCAGGAAATTTATCAAGCTGCTATTCTGCAGATTAAACTTGTCTGTAATGGTAATCTTAAACTTATAAAGAATAAATTTTAATTGGGGATTTATTTCTATCATTTAATGTTCTATTATGGGACATATTATCAGTAAGGTATATGTAAAATGGGTTACTTATTTCCCTGAGATAAAAATTTAAATGTAAATATATATCTAAGAGTTAGTGACAGCCTGATTTGTTTAAAGGTTCATATTGTAGAAGGTGAAAGCATTTTGCTACACAAAAGAAAAGCTAAAAGCTCTCTCAGCCTTTCTTTGATTCCTGTTTTGGATATAATGTTAGACTGTGTTAACTAATGTTCATATGGACTCAGAAATCAATATGTGTAAACTTCTTAAATTGACATTTGAGAAAGAGTATAATGCAGTATAGCAAAAATGGGACAACAATGACTGAGATTGGGGTCCCTGACTTCATGACTGTAGCATGCCTGGTGCCTGGAAGTGTTCCTATGTAGGAGCACAAGATGCCTAACTGCTGTGGCAGTAACCTCCCTGGGGAGGGCTCTGTACAGGAGTCCAGACAGGGATAGGTTAGTTGGTAACATTGGCATTATTATTGTTTGATTTATTTAGATTTTTCTATTGAAATTAAGTGTATAATTTTTACATACATATGGATTCATATATGGACTTAGTTTATACTGTGATTCCTTGATGATTATTGAAATAGTAGAGTTTCATAATATACATGAATGTCAGGTAATGATAAGTAATCCTTTTGATCTTATAATTGAAAAAGTTGTTGACTAATATTATATATATAATTTTGTGGATAAATTTTAGAACTTTATATTTTGGTTACTTATTTCATTAAAAGTAAAGCATGTGGATTTTTTATTATTGCATTGTAGTTATACATAATATTTGACTTCATTTTAACATAATCTTACATGCAAAGAATATAATTTGCTCCAGTTTAGTATCCAGTAGTTCCTCTTTTCCTCTCCTTCTATGTTCTTCCTCTCTTTCATTTATTTAAAGTTTTATAATTACTGCCTTATAGATACTCATAAATGTAGAAACTACTATGATGTATTCATATTGGTACATAACAATTTTTCAGGAATATATTATAGGTTAATTTGGGGAAAATTGTTTTCTTTGTAAGGATTAGTGTCATCATCTACACATGGGATGTGTGAGTTTTTATGTGCTTCTGATATTTTTTTCTCAGAAGTTCTACATATATTTTCTAAACATATATTCAACTGATGTATCACAAACATATTGTACATATGTAAAACTTAAGCATGGTGTTTTCTACTACTTCTTAAACTGGATGTACTATAAATAAAAATGTAACTAGCTCCTAGGAACCATTTTTCCCATGGATTATTATTTATTTTTTCCAAGATGTATATTCTCTTTAACCATGCCCCTGAAATTGTAGGGTTGGTGTTTGGGTTAGTATTATTGTGTTCTTATGTGTTATCATGGTCGCAAATGCTGTAGTCTCTGTGACAGTAAGCATTATATATCTTCAATAGCAAGAATTTCTACAAATAATAATAAACTCTTGAGTTTATGAATATTTACTTGTTTTATGTCATCATCAATTTTATTTAGTGTGTCTATGATGGAATTTTATTTTATATTTCTCTAAATATTTTTAATATTTCTTTAGATTTTGAATTTCTTATGATTATTGAAATCTTAGCTATAGATATCCCTTTTATTAATTGACAGTTAAAGGTATTTGCCTGCATTTCTTTTTTGTTTCTGGCTTTAAAGATAAAAAAATGTATCAAAAAAGGCAGAGAGATTTTGATTTCAAGAAAAAAAGGATTATATTTTTAATTATTAAAATAGAATATTTACATTTTTATTCCCCTGGGTTTCTGCTGTATCTTTATGTTTTCTATTTGGAGGTTATATCAAATAAAATTCTAGGGCTTCTCTTTGGAAATTCTAACAGGAAATAAAAATAAGGAAAATCTTAGTTCCCCATTCCTTCAGGAAAATTAATATATTTACTCAAAATCATTGATTACATAAATTGTTGGATGACACATTCACTAAAACATCCACTTCTCTTCCTTGAAGATTTTTTAAAAATGATATTGACAGTGAATCATTTATTCTCTTATCTGGATTTTGTCTTTATTACAAAATATACAGAATAAGAGTTGACATCCTAGAAATATGCATCATAATTTATTATTTTCTAAATAATATGTTATAGAAATAGCAATGAAAGGACATATCATTTTAGAAATAGTTACATATTTTTTCTTTGAAATTTCTTATGAGTCTTTTAAATTTATTTCTTTTCTGAGTCATATTTAGACTCTGGGTCTGTGATGTGCTTCTTTGTACCCTGTAATCTCCAAGAAATTACCTCATAAGGAATCTAGGTTGATAACTCAGTTTTTGAAGAGTTACTTAACATGAAAGAGGGAAAAAAGTCTGTTTTGCTCCTGATATGTCTTGTCTAAGTACTCTATTAAAAATGGAGAGAAAATAATACTTTTTTCTGACACATCCTCTACATCAATAGCAAATCAACCTTTGAGGAGCTTTGAAGGAATTTCATAATGTTCTGTATCTGGGTGGTTCTCTTTGCAGCTTAGTTGACTGTTTAGTATCCAGAAACCTGTGTTTTATCTCTAAAATGGAAATAATTTTAGAGGACAAAGGTAGATCATGCTTGTCATGGGGGCTAATAACATTTGTATGTGCTGTGACCTTAGCTGAAAAACCACCTGGAAAATGCTGTGCAGATACTGATTGTTTATATGCCACTCACATGAATTTTCTTTCAAAAATTTGTGAAAACTTTTTCATTGTAGGCAGCAATGTCATCCACATTGCCAACACAAAAGGTTGAAACTTTCTGTCTAAATTCTAAATTCCTATTCTCTGGTGCTTCAATATGGTATAACTAATTGTTTCCTTGAACTGCTTTTACTCTGTGACCCAATAAAAGAGTTGTCTGCTCTATGTTTCTATCACCCACATTCAGCTATGCTTAGAAAAATTACATAGAAACCTGTATTTTTTGCTGGTTTGTAAAGGAGGGTTGAGATTACTTCTGGCTTGTATCATTCCTTATTATAAATGGAACAAGAATATCCCTAGGTCTGAGAAAAGTCACCACATAAACAATCAGGTATATAAAAATGTTTTGTTTATATGTAATATATGTGCATATTATATGTATATATATGGGTTTAGGCCAGTCTCTTACCTGCTTTTTTTAAGGTGAGGAACACAATTTCTTTCCCATATTTCTTCTCAGGTACAAAAAACAGGAGAGACACTGCCCTGAGTGAAAGCAGAGAACTTTAAGCAGAAAGCTTCCAGAGTTAGATTTTCTCCCTCCAAATGCTGGCCATGGTCCATTCCATTTAAGATATCAGAAAAAAAAAGCAAAATATATTAAAAATTATATTTATGCACACACACAAATGCAGAAAGAGAGAGAGAGAGAGATCCTGCTTTTTTGAATAAGTGCCATTAACCAAATTCTAAAATAATAAGAAAAATTGAATGAGTCATGTGGTGTATAGAAGTGTTTGGGCTTTAAATTATAAACAACTTTTTTTTGTACTGTGGATTGAAACCAGGGTCACTTAACCACTGAGCCACATCCCCAGCACTTTTTTGTATTTTATTTAGTGAGAGGTTCTTGCAAAGATGCTGAGGCCGGCTTTGAGCTTGCAATCTGCCTACCTCTATCTTACAAGCTGCTGGAATTACATGTGTGTGCCACCATGCCTGGCAAAAAAAAAAATTATCTTGATTCCAAGTCCACTTGCTTAATTAGGTTCGTTCATCATAGAAAGAAAAATATCATGTACTGGAAATAATGTCTAAGGTCAAATTGCAAAATAAGGTGTTGAACTTTAATCCTGAATCCCCACTGACCAATCAAATAGGGCATATGTCAGCAGTAGACTCCAGAAGTTCTTTCCTGTTTCTGAAGGATATCTTCAAGCACTACCTGAAGTCCTATCTGAGCACATATATGCCATCATTTCAGCATATTCCCAGATTGTGTGGTGAATTGTGGAGAGGTATGATCATCAGCATCACAACTCCAAGTATTGTTTTGTCCTTAGGAGGACTGTGGTCTGTAGTGTGTAGGTGTCTCAGATCTTCTTTATCCCTGAGTTTGTTTTTCATTTTTGGTGGAATGGTGATACTGTGTGTTAAACCAAGAGGTCCTTTAGCACTAAACTACATTTTTGGTACTTTATTTTTTATTTGAAACAGTCACTGAGTCTGGCCTTGGACTTGTGCCCAGTCTCACGAGTTGCTTGGAATACCAGTGTGTACCATCCTGGCTGAATCCTCCTGAATGATCTAAATGGAAGCAAAATGTGAAACCCAGAACCCTGTCTCCCAGCCTAAGCCTTTATATATATGTCAATAAAATCCTAAAAATCCACCTCCCTGTCCATATACCCAATGACAAATTCTCCTCTGCTCAGTATTATCATTTATTTTTCTCTATTACATTTCAAATGAGCACAGAATTTTAATTTTTTTTTACCAAGAACTGGAGAGAACTTTATGAATAATTTGTTTTTTGATTGGGTGTAATAACTCAGGCCTATATTCCCAGAGACTCAGTTGGCTAATGCATGAAGATTACAATATCAAGGTCAACATCAAGAATGTAACTTGAGCATAGGCAGCTTAGAAAGACCTGTCTCAAAATTTTAAACCACGAAATGGGTATGCAGCTTATGCCCATGTGACAAATCCCCAGTACCATAGAAAAAGTCAAAAGCAAAGACCTTCATTGCTGTTGTTATTTATGAGAATTTCACATGATAGAAATTAGAGAAAATTCACTTGACCTTTGCAAAAATATGTGCTTGTATTCTTTTTTGTCTCTCCAAGGCCAGAAGTCTTGTCACATGTCTTACTGTTGAGAAACACCCTGGTGGAATTTATGTCAGAAGGTTCTCTTTCCCCTCTCTGTTATTTTCCTGGTACTGTGTTTCAGCACTGTCTGATATGAGGATCCCACAGAAGGCATACCTAATATGTCTTGAGAGTTTTGTGACTATCAGTACTTGGATCTTATTTTGTAAGAGAGCAGATTAAATTTAGGGACTCTAGCTTTTCAGGAAAGTAATTAAATGCCCAAAAAGCTGGGAGAAATCTTCTGGTTTGCCCTTCATCCTAAGGTCACCTCAGTTGTTCCCTGACCTTGGCTACTGTAAATACTGCTATACTGAAGATGATAATGCAACCATTTATTTAACATACTGATTTCAAATACTTTGGATATGCACCCATAATTATTATTTTGTAAATTTTTAAAGAACTTTCAACTTTGAAGTCTTTTTAAAAATTTTCCCTACTGAAATCATATTCTAGCACAGTTTGCAATGGTTTATTTTATCCATATCCACATAATTGGAGTACAAGTTATTCTTTCATTTTTTGGTAGTAGTCATTCTAACAGCTGCACTCAGGATGCAGTAGTTCTCCTGAATGAGTGATGCAGTAAATTTATGCTAAAAGTTAGAATCCATGCTGCCTTATACTCATTTAAAGAATGTGATGTTAACCTATTTTGTAAATAAACAGGAGTCTGTACTTTTAACAATTTTCTTCATTCCTGGTGGAGATTGCAGCCCATGAAAATTCTGGCATGCCAATGTGGAGCCATATTTTGGGATACAGAGAGATATGTAAATGTGCATTTGTTAATGCTCCCAAATCCTGGAAGATTAGGATATAGTCCATTGAATGAAAAAAGTTGAATTTTGGAAAAATTCCTTAGAGAAAGAATTGGTTAGCTCTGAAGTTAATACTGAGGTGAGCTGAGGAAGAGGGCTGATGTTGTACCTCACTATCACTTTGACTGCCAGTCATAGACCGTATTTTCCTTTTTAACTCTTTGATGCTGCATTGATAGTTCAACTATTAGCAACAACATGTCACAGATTACACTGGGAAATATCTTTTAGGAAAAATTGGAACCTTTGAGATTTAACTCCTCTTCTTCTCTGTCGCATAGAAGGGATCTTGCATTTTCATAGAAAAACACTCTTTTTCTCTGATCTTGATACTCATGTATATCTCTTCTCTTTTTCTGTGTGTACCAGTTATGTTAAAATTCAAACTACAAATGATTTATAGTTAAATGTGTTATATTTATGACCCAAAGGGTCTTCTTCTTACTCAGGGTGACAGTGGATTTAAGCATCCTGTCCCAGTTGTAAGGATTATTGCTCAAGGAATGTTAATGTTCTGGTATAACCCAACTTTTCCTACTTATCTGATGGTGGATTTTTTTTATATGTCTCTAACTAATTAATAAATTTAAGAGGGATTCACAACAGTAAGTGTTTATTTGGTATATCCATGAGTGAGTTGAGAGTCAGGAGGTTCATATTCTGCTATATTTTTATAATTATCCCTCTTAATATCTGCTTTCTGTTGGGCAGTGCTGGGGTATAATTGAAGTGTCACACACATTCTGCACATAATTCCAAAATGTGTTCTGCGCCTCTAGTTCTAATATCTACCTTTAACTGGGTTGTATCTTTCATTCACATTAAATAATTTTCTTGATATGATTTAATTTATATAGGCCATTTTCTTCACTTAATAATAAAAACAATGTTTACACACATATGGATTTACCTATGGAATTTTCTCTATTGTGATTTCTTGATCTTTATATTATCACAATATTTTATTGTGGTATATATAATTTTATATTGTGGCATATTATAATTTTATAACATATATTAGTGTCAGGTAAATGATAGCTGGTAATTTTTGCTTTTATATTTCATAGAGTTCTTGGCTATTAAATAGATGTATAATCTTTCAGGAGAAATTTAGATGTTTTCACTTTGTTCCCCTTCTTTAATTTTCTTGGAATATTACTATAGATTGACTTGGGGAAAATAGTCATCCTTATAATGATTCTTTTACCATGAATACATAGGGTGTGCAATTCATTCTTTGATGTACCTCTGTGTATTTGTATTTTACCAAATTCTGCAACATTTTAAATACACTCACATATGAAATATATCATTCATGTGACATCTTTATAAAATATACATGGTTTTTTTAGTATATGTCAAACTCTATATAACAGAAATTGTTTCTGTTTTCTAGAACCATTTTTGTCCACAGTTTATTATTTATTTCTTCCTACATGTACATCCCTTCTAACCATGACTGTGGTTTTCAACTCTGGAGGAACATAGTTATTTCCTCATATGTCCAGGAGTTGTAATTTCAGTCTCTGTGATTGGAGGTGGTGTATCATGTATGTTTGCTTAAGAAAATACACTTTCTGCGCATGGAGAATAACAATATAAGTTGTATTTTCTCTTTATGAGAATGCCTCTATTCCACAAGATCATCAATATTATTTAATTTTGTGTACACGGTGTGATTTTATTTTACATTACCTAATCTCTGAAGATGTTTAGTTTTTCATGATTATGAAACACTTAGTTATCTTCTATTTAAAGTTGCTATTAAAGTTTTACCTGCTTTTCTTTTGTAGTCTGTGTTTTCTTTCTTCTTAAAAGTGTTTGATTATACATGAAGCAATCACATCCTTTGTTCTTGTGCCATTTCATAGAATTATTTTATGAACCAAATTTTTATATTAATATTATGTAATTTATAATTTTAAAAATGTTATTTTTTATAATTTTTAAGATTTTAAACGTTTTTTGTTTTCTTTTTACCTATCGTGATATTGAGGATTGAAACTGGTATATTACTACTGAGCTATATCCTCTGCTCTTTTTTAAATTTTATTTTCAGACACACTTTGCTCAGTTTCTTGAGGTGGCTATAGACTCTTGATTTTCATGCCTTATATTTAAAGTATTAGATATTTCAGGTGTGCACCACCATATGCATCCTGTCTCACTCTTTCTTATGTCAACTTTAGGATGCTTTATATTACATTTTATATTTCACTATTATTTATTCTTAATTCTTATATTTATATTTACTATGTAAAAATTGTTTATATGTTATGAGTGAAGGGTACAATAGCATATTTATCATACAATATTCCATTATCCTAACACCTTTCTTTGGAAAGAATGCCAATTTCCTCTTCCCTGCACTACAATCTCTAGGATTTAAAATTGTCTAAATAGAAGAGACTTATTAAGAATTTTCTCTTGAGTTCAGCCATGTATTCACTTTACTATGAGTTCTGCACTGGTTGTTTTCACTTTGTAATATCAGTCTTTTGTGGCATCATGGATTTGGTCACTGGTAGTTTTCATGTATAACAATGGAATGGATATATCAGATAGCTTTGTCTTGTAATAGTCTGTACCATATAGATTGTTGTCATTACACTCATACATTTGGAAAATAATTGAATCATCTTCGAATGAGTTTTCCAGAATATATTCACTTCAAGTGAGACATCGTTATTTATATATGCATATTACACAATTGCATAATATATAATCAATATGGTTTTTACATGTTGAATTTTTGAATTTATCAGAGGTCTTTCAATTTCATTTGCTTTGTTTTTGTCTTGGTACTAGCAATTGAACCCAGGGACACTTAACCACTAAGCCACATCTCCAGCACTTTTTAACATTTAAGTTAGAGATATGGTCTCACTGAGTTGCTAACTGACTCACTAAGTTGCTGAAACTGGCATTGAACTCTTGATCTCCTGCCTAAGCCTCCTGAGTCACTTGGGTTACAGGTATGTACCACCATAACTGGCACATTTGCTTTTTAAAAGCTCCATCATTGACATTGGTGATTCTTTCTGTGTTATGTTTATTTTCAACAGCTTGTATTTTACTCTTTTGCTTAGGCTTTTTTCTCTACACTTATTTTCATAAAATTTATTTTTTAAACTGTTAACTTGGATGATTTGCTAATAAATTCCTAGTCATGTTATGGTTTACTAATTTATGTTTGTATATTTCATTTTTTTATAATTGTAAACAAATGGGAAAGATGTTGTTTCTCTATTTGTACATGGAGTCAAGGCACCATTTGTGTAATGATAAATTTACATAGGGTAATGTTGTTTGATCCATACTGTTATTTTTCCCCTTCCCCCCACCTCTCCCATTCCTCTTTTCCCTCTGTACAGTCTTTCCTTCCTCTATTCTTACCACCCTCCTAAACATAACCCTAACCCTAATGCTAACCCCTCCCACCCCCCATTATATGTCCTCAACCACTTATCAGTGAGATCATTTGTCCTGTAGTTTTTTGAGATTGGTTTATCTAACTTAGCATGATATTCTCCAATTTCATCCATTTGCCTGCAAATGCCATAATTTTACCATTCTTCATGGCAGAGTAATATTCCATTGTATATATATGCCACATTTTCTTTATCCATTCATCAACTGGAGGGCATCTAGGTTGGTTACACAATCTGCCTATGGTAAATTGAGCAGCAATGAACATTGATGTAGCTGTATCTCTGTAGTATGCTGATTTTAAGTCCTTTGGGTATAGGCCAAGGAGTGGGATAGCTGGGTCAAATGGTGGGTCCATTCCAAGCTTTCTGAGGAATCTCCATACTGCTTTCCAGAGTGGCTGCACTAATTTGCAACCCCACCAGCAATGTATGAGTGTTCCTTTTTCACCACATCCTCGCCAACACCTATTGTTGCTTGTGTTCTTGATAATTGCCATTCTAATTGGGGTGAGATGGAATCTTGGGGTAGTTTTGAATTGCATTTCTCTTATTACTAGAGATGTTGAACATTTTTTCATATATTTGTTTATTGCTTGTTTATCTTCTTCTGTGAAGTGTCTGTTCATTTCCTTAGTCCATTTGTTGATTGGATTATTTGTATTCTTGGTGCAGACTTTTTTGAGTTCTTTATAGATTCTGGAAATTAGTGCTCTATCTGAAGTATGAGTAGCAAAGATATTCTCCCACTCTGTAGGCTCTCTCTTCACATTGCTGATAGTTTCCTTTGCTGAGAGAAAGCTTTTTAATTTGAATCTATCCCAGTTGTTGATTCTTGCTTTTATTTCTTGTGCTATGGGAGTCCTGTTAAGGAAGTCTGATCCTAAGCCAACAAGTTGAAGGTTTGGAACTACTTTTTCTTCTATAAGACACAGGGTCTCTGGCCTGTTCCGAGGTCCTTTATCCATTTTGAGTTGAGTTTTGTGCAGGGGGAGAGATAGGGGTTAATTTCATTCTGTTGCATATGGTTTTCCAGTTTTCCCAGCACCATTTGTTGAAGAGGCTATCTTTTCTCCATTGCATATTTTTGGCCCCTTTGTCTAGTATGAGAAAATTGTATTTATTTGGGTTTGTGTCCATGTCCTCTGTTGTGTACCATTTATCTACCTGTCTATTTTGGTACCAATACCATTCCATTTTTGTTACTATTGCTTTGTAATAGAGCTGAAGTTCTGGTATTGTGATACCCCCTGCTTCGCTCTTTCTACTGAGGATTGCTTTAGCTATTCTGGGTTTTTTATTCTTCCAGATGAATTTCATAAATGCTTGCTCTATTTCTGCAAGGTACATCATTGGGATTTTAATTGGAATTGCATTGAATCTGTATAGCACTTTAGAAAGTATGGCCATTTTGACAATATTAATTCTGCCTATCCAAGAACATGGGAGATCACCCATCTTCTAAGGTTTTTTTAATTTTTTTTTTTTAGTGTTCTGTTGTTCTTATTGTAGAGGTATTTCCTTTCTTTTGTGAGATTGATTCCCAAGTACTTTTTTTTTTTTTTTGATGCTATTGTGAATGGGGTAGTTTTTCTAATTTCTGTTTCTGGAGATTCATAACTTATGTATAAAAATGCATTGGATTTATGAGCATTGATCTTGTAACCTGCTACTTTACTGAATTCACTTATGAGTTCTAAAAGTTTTCTGGTGGAATTTCCAGGTTCCTCTAAATATATAATCATGTCATCAGCGAACAGGGATAGTTTGAGTTTTTCTTTTCCAATTTGTATCCCTTTAATTTCATTGGTTTGTCTAATTGCTCTGCCTAGAGTCTCAAGGTCAATGTTGAAGAGAAGTGGTGAAAGAGGGCATCCCTGCCTTGTTCCAGTTTTTAGGGGGAATGCTTTCAGTTTTTCACCATTAGAATGATATTGGCCAGGGGCTTAGCAGAGATGGCCTTAACAATGTTAAGGAATGTTCCCACTACCCCAATTTTTTCTAGTGTTTTGAGCATGAAGTGTTGTTGTATTTTATCAAATGCTTTTTCTGCATCTATTGAAATAATCATGTGATTCTTAACTTTAAGTCTGT
>NW_025920411.1:41522-77633 GCF_902686445.1 Sciurus carolinensis
GAGAGAGAGAGAGAGAGAGAGAGAATCAATCTTCCCTGGGACAAAATATATACCAAATAGAGAGACCCCAAATGACCAAAATTATCTATCCACATCCTACCTGCCTATAATTACCATCTATTAATTCCTATTAGGGGATTAATTTACTGAGTTTATTAAAGTTGCCATAACCCAGTAATTTCACTCTGGCATTTTCTCTTACATGATATTTTGGTGACCCCTAATATCTAAACCTTAACAGAGGGTAAACCAATCAAAGAGTTTACTTCAACAATACCTTCTACAAATATATAGAAGGTATGCAGGTTTAAAGGCTATTCAGGATATGGAGTGTTAACACGGAATAGAGCCTACACATGTGAAAGATGCTACACACACTTAGTTGTACTCAGACCAGAGATTTATAGGCAATATTGGCTATGCAAATCATGGAGGTTTAAAAGGTCATAGAGCATAATCAAGATGCAAAGGCTATGCAGGCCTTAGAAGATACTATGGACATACAGATTACCCAGGTCATAGAGGCAACATTATAAAACCTATGAAAATTACATGGGCTAATCAGGCAATAAAGGATATGAAGTTTATAGAGACTAAGCTTCTCAGAAAAGAATCTCAAGTGATAAAGCCTTCACAGCTTATAGAGAATATATACTTCAAAGAGAAAATTTAAATCATGGGGCATCTGCAATCACAGTTGTTACAGAGACCATAGAGGTTACACAGATCATGTATTATACTCAGGATATACATGTAATACAGGTTGTGAATGTAACATAATTGATGCTGGTCATAGGGGCTTTGTTAGTGATAGATTTAAATCCAGTCTTATATGTGTCCACAAAGTTTATTTAGACTAATAAATCCCAATAAGCTATGTGAATCATTTAGGTTTGTCACAATTTAAAGACTACACGAGTCTTAGAACAAACCTGTCATAGAAGCTATGAAATTCATTAGGGGACAATGAGATCATTTAGTCTCCTCATTCCAGAAAATGTACACAGGTCATCAAGACTGTTCAAGAATGATATAGTAAACAGTTCTTAGATGCTATGTGTGTCAAAAAGGCTACATAGATCACTAATACAACTCTAGCTTTTGCTACTACAATGGTCACAGAGATTATTCAAGTCCTCGAGACTTTGGAGTTTTTCTACACATAGAGGATACCTACACATGCCATAGTCATTTTACAGGTCATACACAATAAGCAAGTCTATAAATTCATCAGGCTATTGAAATTACTCAAATAATTATGGTTATTAAGGTCATATAGCAAATTCAAGTCATAGAGACTACTTGTACCACAGTATCTGCTAGGTAATAATGTTACTCAGGTCATTTAGGCTATTCAAGCCATAAATGCCACACAGATCTTAGTGTCTGCATAGGAACTAGAGGATATTCATGTCATAGAGGCTATGCTGAGGTCATAAAGGCTATAGGGGAATAAAGTTTTCAGGTGTTTATATATACCCAGGCCATAGAATATACACAGGACTAGTTGCTGTGCATGTCAAACACACTACAGAATTATAATTTTGTACAGGTAATAGAAGATATCTAGTTCAGAGTCAACTCAGTCCTAAGGAGATACAAAGATCACAAAGGATTCTGAACAAATATAGGCAACTTAGGTCTTTTAGACAACTCCAGTCATACAAGCTATACAGGTAATAGATGCTGCCTGAGACAAAGATTCTAATCTGGTCATAGTTACTATGGTCACTGAGGCCTAGGAGTTTTGCACATTACTGAAATTTTGCAGGGCACATCTATACATATAACATTCAGGTTAAGCATTACCTATATGTTCTTAATTACATAAAATTTACACAGGTCATAGAGAATATTAAGTCTATCTAGGAAACTTGGGTCTTAAATCTACTTAGGTTTTAGAGGCTGCACAAATTATAATGGTTAGGATTGTCATAGAGGTTCAGCTGCTCATGAAGGCAATGCAGGTCCTAGAGGTATTCTGATCTCCGAGGATACTGAGTTCCAAGGTGCTAGTCAAGTCGTGGAGAATTCACAAGTAATGTGTCCTACTCACAAATTCTAGAAGCTACTAAGACTGAGCAACATACAAAAGACATAGAGATTATGCAAGTCAAAGATTCTAATCTGGTCACATATGCTATGCAAGACTTACATGCTTGAAAAAATATACAGGATACTCATGTCATAGAGGCTCTATGGGGCACAGATGATACTCAGGCCTTAGGGCTTATAAGTCATAGAATATTACCCATGTTATGACACCTATAAAGGGATAAGAACTGAACAGGTCATAGAAGTTTAAGATGCTATCCCCGTTCTAGAGACCACTCAGACCTAGAAGATAAGAAAGTTACTGAAGTGATTCAGGCACTAAGGACTAATGAGTACATTAGTCAAGAGTACTAATGTAATCCTATAGCTGATAGAATCTGCACAGGCTATATATATTATGCTACTCAGAAAGTCTACTCTAGTTATGGAGACTATGTTAAGTCACAGAGATTATGATTTATGTATTATGTTTTATATTATTATAGATGATACTGAGTTTTAAGGTAATATTTAGGTCATGAAGTGTATGGAGTTATTACAGGCCTCTGCAGACACAGATACTACATATGTCATAGGGGCTACTCAGGACATAAAGACTTCATATGTATAAAAGCTGTGCAAGTCATCAAGGCTAAATATTACAGAGTGTACTCAGAATTTAAATGTTACCTAGTTCATAGAGGCTACTCATATTCCACAATATAAGCAAATCATTTAAGCTACTAAGGTAATTAAGCTATTCTGGCCAGAGTTGCTACACACATCAAAGAGACTTTGATGGGCATAGAGGCAACAGAGATCATAGGGGTTCAAAAGTCATCCAGTTTATTCAAACCATAGAGGAAACACTAGTCATTTAGGCTATTTTAGCCATAAAGGTGAAAAATGTCACAGTGTGCATGCAATAGAGGACATTTAGTTCGTATTGAAAAGATGGCATGAGGGTATCTCAGGAATTGGCAAGATCACATTTAACTTAGACTCAAGAGTACTAATGTAAAAACTCCTTTGAGAGGACACCATAGAGACCCTGCTTATGAGGAGACTATGGATATTTTTTCACCATGCTCAGCCATTCAAGACATTCATAACTTTGTACAATTGCAGTCCCAGGATGATTTGCTACTGACTGAGATGCTGCAGAACTTGACATCAATATTGTTGTTCCAATTCTGCATGAATGTAATTTGATGGAGTTAGAGGATCATGGAGGCTTCCATTGGGATCTCAGTGGGAATCCTGGGAAACCAGGATGATGCAGGGTGAAACACTCTGCTGAATGCTTCTGGGAGGGTAATGCATGTATATATGAAAAGAAAACAGAAATTTAGGTGAGAACTCCCAAGATTAAAAAAATGCTCATAATATGAAACATCTATTTAGGAAAGCTGCAAAAATTGAATAAGAACCATGGCAAGAGAGAGGCCTTATGTATTTCAAAGAGGAAGGCTGTCCTGTAGAAGCTGCACAGTTCTTTGGAGAGAACAACACAATGTCATGTGTCCCAGATTCTGGATGTAGAATTATGGTCTTGTTTCTCAAGATGGATTTTAGTCTTTTTTGGGGTGGGAACCAGGGTTTGAACTCAGGGGCACCCAACCACTAAGCAACATTTCCAGTGCCATTTTGCATTTTCTTTAGAGACAGGGTCTCTCTGAGATGCTTAGTGCCTCTCCATTCCTGAGGCTGCTTTTGAATTTTCAATCCTCCTGCCTTAGTCCCCCAAGCTTCTGGGATTAAAGGCATGCACTACTGTGCCCAGCTTTTAGTCTTGCTTTGGTCCTCTCCTTTCCTTAGTTTTGTTTTGGTCTCAAGTTTCTTTATATATTGCTGTATCTCCCTTGTTGAATGTAAATGGTTTCACTGCATCATTATATACTGGATATATGTAAATGGCTTTTGGTTTTTACTGCAAGGCATGCTGAGGGTACATCTGGAGGCTCAGTAAATTTTGGAATTGGAATGCTGGAACTTTTAAGAATATGCAGACTCCAGGAGATGGACGGGAAAAACTTTGCATTGTGAGAAGAGTATAAGCTCGTTGGGGGTCAAGAATAAAAATTTACAGTTTAGCTATGAGGTGCCTCAAAATCTCACATGTGTGAGGATATTACAATGATCTGAGAATAAATGATAAGAATATGACTGTTGTAATCTGAGGAGTGAGGTAGTGCCTTAATGAAATAAACTGTTAACTGTATGAAACTGACATGTGGCAGATGAGAGTGGGTCACTGGAGATTTGAAGAAAATAAACATCATAGAGGCTACATAGTAAATAGAGAAAAATTTCTCCTAAAGATTATTCAGTACATAGTGTGTATATGATTAATAGGAAGTACTCAGGGAATTAAGACTACTCAGTCAATAATGCTATGCAGTTCATAGACAAGCACATGTCACTGAGGCTAACTTGCCTATACCAGATATGCAGGACATGGAGCTTACATAGTTGATAAAATTTACATAGGTCATGGAGGTTTCACTTGCTCTGATGTCAATATAGGACAGTAAAACTACTCAGCCCATAAAAAATTATGAGAGTCATAATGATAAAGCAGGTCATAGAAGATACTGAATCATAGAAGCTGTGCAAATCATTGAAAATACAAAGGTAATTGATTCTATTAATGTCAGAGAGACCACACAGAAAATAGAGGTCATGCAGTTCACCGAGTGTATATAGGCAAAAGAGGAGACTCAAATATAGATATTGCATAGATGACAGGGGCTACTAAGGTCATGAAGGCTTCAGAGTTTGTATAGTCATCTTGAACCTTAGAGACTAAGCAGTTGATATGTCTTACAAAAATCCTTTAGACTAATCAGGTCTTAGAGATGGTTCAGTCAAAAAAATCATGCAAGGAAAATAAGCTCTTCAAATCACAGAGAATACTTAGATTATGGATGTTTTAAAGAAACAGAAGATTTGAAAGTTAAAGAGACTATTCAGTTCATAAATTCTGCATATATCAGAGTTTTCTCAGACCATAGGGGATATGGAGGTCATAAAGGTTATGCAGGTCATAAAGAATGCTCAGTTCATCAATGCTTTTTGGAACACAGATGATACATGGGAAGTAGAGGCTACTTTTATGCTTATGTTCCTCAGGTTATATAGGATACTAAGACCACTGACTCTAGCAGGTCATAGGAGTAACAGGTTGTAGAGGGTGTGCATTTTGTAGAGGCTACACAGATCATAGAAGATATGCAGATAGTAGAGGGTTCAGAATACGAATACTACAAAAGTCATAGAGGCTACTCAGGTCATTGAGGGAATAAAAGTCATGAAGACTACTGGGATCATAATTTATACTCATGTCATGGAAACTGCACAGGGCACAAGGAATTAACATCATTTACTCTAGAAGACCATAAGACTATGTAGGTCTTTGACACTCATAGAGGCTATGAATATCATACAGACTATCAAGAAAATAGATGCTAGGCAGGCCATTGAGGATACTCAATGTGGATTGTTTAATTTTATTTATTTATTTATTTCAGTTATACATGACAGTAGGTTATGCTAGCAGTGCAATATACTGAGTACATAGTCTACTCAAGTCATAGAGAGTACATAGGAAGTAGAGGCTATGCATATCATGGAGGCTTTGAAATTCATAGATGATGCTCAGGCCACAGAAGCTAAGAACATCTTGAAGTCTGTACATTTTGTACGCTAGCTTACTCATAGAAATTCTCAAGTAAAGGAGACAATTTAGGCCATAGAAATGACACAGGCCAGAGAGAGTACTCTATTCATGAAGAATACCAGGTTCTAGAAGCAACCTAGATTATAGCAGCTATGCTCTTTGTATATGATGCTTAGGTTATAGAAATCAATTAGGTCATAAAATTTACATGGGCCACTCAGGCTGCTTGGTTCATAGAGGTTGCAAAGAATATGGAGGCTAAGTATGTTATAATGGTACTGAAAGTACAGAAGTTAATTGGGTAATTTAGGCTATGTGGCCATAGATACTACACAGGATATAGAGACATGGGTCACAGATTATATGTAGGACACATGTGAATGCATAACATTCAGGACATTGAGGCTCTGTGGGCCATAGGGCAAAAACTGACTTTAGTGTCTATGCAGGACATAGGGGATTCACAGATCATGGAGTGTAATATAAATAAGGAGGATGTTTAGGCAATAAGGTAAGAAGGTTGTAGAAGATATTCAGGTCTTAGAAAAATGCACCTTATGTGGGCTTCTGAAACCATAGAAACTAGGAAGGCAATAGGAGCTACACTGGTCATTCAGGCTATCCAGGTCATAGAAGTTCCACAGGTCATAGTGACATGCAAGTTCTAAAGGTTACTTAGAATGTAATGCTTACTCATGTCATAGACTGCAGGCCATAAAACTACTCTGTTCACAGGTGCTATAGAGAATATTGAAGTATCTAAAGTCTAGATACATTATAGGTCAAAGAGTTTACTCAGGACATAGAGACCACATAGGCCATAAAAGGCTATATAGGCAATACAGGCTATGGTGTTCAAAATGGCTACATTTCTTAATACTGCTCATATTTTAGAAGGTATGAAGACAATTGAGGTTACTTATGCCATAAGTCCTAGGCAGAAAATAGTAGCTACTCAGATGAGAGGCTACACATATTGTTAAGGCTACTGAAGTCAAAGAGACTATGGATATTTTAGAGAACACCTGGGTCATTGAATTTACAGAGGTTCACAGAAGATATATTACTCTGGTGATGGAAACTAGTCAGGCTATGGAGAATACTCAAGTCATAAATTTTAAAGGATCATACTAGTTAAAAGATGACAGGACAGAACACAGGACATGTACTTCATAGGAGATACTCATGCCATGTAGTTTTTTCTGGTCATAGTGTATAAGCAAGCCATAGATCTAGTAAGATCTTTTAGGCTTCTCAGTTTATAAAGGTTACACAGGTCAAGCAGTCTGCAGTTTTTAGAGTCTAATGCGGTCATGTAAACTGTTCATACCACAGAGGCTACTCTGATAAGAGTAGAGTCTGAAGCCATACAGGATACTAAAGTCCTTTAGGCTATTCAGGCTATGTAGTTACATAGGTTATATAGGATTTTCAGGCAAAGAAGTTAAGCACATCTCTGAGGCTATGCAGGTTACAGAGGCTATGAAGATCCAGAGGTTTTACTGTTATATAGATGCTACACAGTACTATGAGTCTTCATAGGTCCTAGAGTTTCCTCAGGCTATAGAAAGTATGCAGGATATTGAGCTGACTGTGGTCATGTAGGTTAATTTGACCCTAAAAGCTGCTCACATCACAGAGGGTGCCCAGGTCATATTAGCTATGCTTGTCACAGAGGTTATGGTAGTTCTAGTGAGCGCCCCTCACCAAATAGTGCTTAGTCTCCTCTTTTTCTGTTTTCTCATTTAACTAACCATTTCTTGCTCATTTTATCTGGGTGATTTTGTGGAAGATCCATCACCCTAGAATGTTTAGTCTTCTCTGTGTCCTGTTTTAGATTCCCTAAGGTAATTCTTGCCCACACTACTCTGAGTCGTGTGAGTGAGTGCCCCTCACCTGACATTGCTTAGTCTTCTCTGGGTATTGTCCTTAATCTTGCTTCACAATCCATTCCTCAGTGTCATCTGAATCCTCTGGTGAAAACATCTTTAAAACAGATGTTGATTTTTTTCTGAATATTGTGTTGGAGTGCCCCTTACCATCAAGTACTCTGTCTCCTCTGTGTCCTCTGCATGAGCACCCCCTTCCAGTAGTGCCCAGTATATTCTGGGACCTTACGGTGTGCACCACCTAACTAGCAGTGCTCAGTCACCTCTGGGACATGTGCTGAGTTCGCATAACCTAACTTAACTCAACCTCCTTTGCCTCCTGTTTGTGATCATAGAGAGTCTAACATTGCTCAATCTTTTCTGGTTTCTGTCTTAATTTCACCTGCCCCATAATTACTCATGATCTTTTGAATCCTGTGGGTGAGTAACCCTCTCCCAACATTGCCCATTATTATCTGTGCCCTGTACTTAATCTCCATTCCCACACCATTAGTCAGCATCCTCTGAGTGGGTGAGCACCACTTTCCCACCAGTACTCAGTCCCCTTGGGTATTATTGGAGGTTAGAGTTGCAGCAATACTCTTCTGTCTCCACTGAGCCCTCAGCAACTTGTTTCTTTGAGAGACATATCTGGGAGTGTCCCATTCCTTCTAATGCACCATTTCAGACTTATATCTGTGTGTCAAGGCCAACACTTCTGTGAAATTTTAGAGAAATGTGGATACTTCCTGTTCCAAAAACCTCAACAGGTCCTTTGTGATGCCATGCAGACAGGCTCCTCTCCAATGCCTGAAAACCCAAGACAATTTTTAAGGATCTCAATGCCCACAGCACTGGGGACCTCATTCTACCATTCATCATTGACAATTTCCTCACCTTTTATCAAAGAACTGATATCTTATGGGTGATGTAGTTCAGACAGGATTTCTGACATTTTTCTGAAGAGTGGAAGAAAATATATTTAAGAATTTTCAGAATCTTCTCTGATATGTCACTAGTTGCTCACTTTTGACAATAGAGTAAACCTTGTAGGAAAGTTCAGTGAGGCAAATTTCACTCTGTAAATTGCAGTGTGATATGTGTCCATGAACAATTTCCTGTCAAGGTAGAGGACTTCTCCAGACCTTTGAAAATGCTGCATTGTCAAACCTGTCAGGGGCAGGCTCTGAGGGCCCCAGAGCCGCACCGTGGCCTGATCTCTAAGATGGCACCTGGCAGTTTGCCAGACATAGCTGCACTCATATACAAGTTTTAGGAAGTAATTCTGGTTGGTTGTTGTACATGAGGCGATCCTGGTATCTGCCTGGAGACTGTTCCTTGATAGGCTGACTTTCCTGGTATTCTACTCTCTGATAGGCTGACGTTCTCAATATAAGTCTGAGACTTGCAGAATGAACCCTTTTTGGTTCCTGTGAACCAAAAAGGGCGTTGTGATTGCCCACCACCTGCGGGCGGTGGGCGATCATAAGTGGTGCCGAAACCCGGGACCCTTGAGTTATAAAGAAGAAACTGATCAGGTAAATTCAGGGAAATTAAAGTACAGTCTGGCCAAGATAAAGTTCGCAGGGCAAGCAACGAGTTAAAGTTCACAGGGTAAGCAACGAGTTAAAGTTTGCTCGATAAGCCAAGAGTTAAAGTTTGCTGGATAAGTGACGAGTTAAAGTTCGCAGGATAAGCGATGGAGATTGAGTGTTTGTAAGTGCTTTCGCTTTTGTTTTGCTAGTTAAAGTGCTTTTGCATTGTTAGTTTAATAGAGAAATATGGGCACTGAAATGTCATGAATGCGCATGGAAGGTCCTTTAAAGGATTTGCTCCGGGCCAATGGAATTCCTCTTGAAACTAAAACATCCTGAACCAAATGCAGAGAGGCCATAAAACAAGGGGAAGAGGTTTTGGAGGAAATAAAAGAGGAAAGGTCTAAAGCATCAGAAAGGACATCAATAAGATCAGAGACAGACAAGGAAAATGAAACTGGGTGTGAGGAACAACTTGTTAGGAAGAGGGAAATCAGTTTAGGGGAGGGTCCCCCATTAGGGGTCTGCCCTACGTTATCCGCCCTTAAGGCCTGCTTCTCTCCAGGACCTCCCAAAGGGGGCTCCAAGTTTCTCCCCAAAGAGCCGTCGCCTAAAGAACTGCCGGCTCCTCCCCATTGCATCTCCTTCCAGAAACTCACAAACTCTAACCTCCCCCCTCCCTGTAGGGCCTTCCTGGTAAATGTTAAAATGTTAGTTTGGGAAGGAATGACTACCGATCACAAATTGGCCTGTGCAGGGATGAAAGATGGCTCCATGGGAAGGTGGATTGTGGCTACCAAAGATATTGGCACACAGCTTCCGCAAGCGAGTGGGCAGATGGAAACAGATTTCTTATCTTCAAGTCTCTTCTTTCTTGTGCTTCTATGCTAATTCCTTCTCCTCCTCCAACTTCGCCCCACCTAGTCCTCTTGCCATGAGGTCCCACATATGCCGGTGTGGAGGGAGTAACCAGCTCAACCATCAGTGGCATGTCCTAGTAAGGAGTATGATATAGTAGCCCCAGTCCCCACAAATATTGGGAGATAATTGTTTCACAATTTTCTGCATCCAAACCTGAATTGATTACTAACCAGGATTAAGGGTTAAAATGTCCTAGGCATCAAGTTTCTGCTGGAACATTTCAACCCCTTTCAGATCCAAATCTCAGTCAAGGCTTACATTGAAATGTAAATAGAGAAAGCCTGAAGGCTCAGTAGGAGACCTGTCTCAAACCCCCCCCCCAAAAAAAAAAGAAAAAAAGAGAAAAAAGTCTTACCTGAACTCCAGCAAAAGTAAATTTTATGGTGCTTTACTAAAGTACTTAACAGCCGCTTCATTTTTCCAGGACTCTTGTTTTTTTAAATTCTACATTTTTTTTTGAGCTCATGACTTTTTTGATCAGTTCTATTTTTTTATTCAACTAAAGTTTTGAACATCTGTTACATTGCAATGGAGATTCACCTATAAAGTTTCAAGGCCTTTGATTTTGTGTTATTTATATGTCGTGCTGTCTGATGTCATGTTTTGTCTGTATCAAAACAGAGCGCTCCTAAAATTAAAATTTAAATATGGATCCAGATACTTTTAATTCACGTGATTTAAAGGTTCAATTCAAATTGGGTAAACTAATAGAAGTAAAATGTCTTGAAAATAACTTGCAAGTCTCTAGGTGGTCAAACTAATAAAGTGTTGATGTTTATAAAATGTCTAACATCAATTTTTCTAGGACTTTCCTCCAACAAGAAAAAGCTGGCAAATACTGTTCAGGACACTTGTCTAATATCTTGGGTTTTTTTTAAGAAAATAAGTGAATTAGAATTGACATGCATGGGATTACTCCAATGTGTTTGTACAGAAAATTGTTTTGTGTCATCACTAAACTAAAAACAAGGTCACTAAGAGTTATGTCCTAACAGGTACAATTCTATACACAAAGGGTTCCAAAAGTTTCAACTGTGTTTCAATTAGAGTACTATAAATAACAAAATATTTAATCTTGTTAAAATAGAGTAATTTATCTAAATTTAGAAATTTCATAAGAGTGGTTTCAGAATGTGAATAAAAAGGGGTCAACAGGAAAGAGAAAATAGAAGGTTCTAGATATGGAAATATATGTAGTGAAAAACAAAATGTTTCTGGGTAAGAAAGTGCTTATGTGATAAAATACATGAGGGTCTAAATAAGTGCTAAGAAAGTCTGTAAATAAACAAAAAGGGGGAATAGGGGAGACCTTCAGGTCCCCTAAAGATAAATTTTCTCTTTGCCTCTTTCTTTTAGAAAATTTTTAACACTGGATAATGATGGTCGCTGTGCCGCTGAGAGACATGGCAATCATAAACAACAGGATAGAGTGACGGTAAAATGGAAGGATGTTCTTACAGGACAATGGAACGGCCTGGACCCAGTGCTTTACTGGAACGGCGGCTCGGTTTGTGTTTCCACAGGATAAAACATCGCCTATCTGGGTTCCTGAGCGACTAACTCGACCAGTGCCAACGCTACCAACAAGTAACTCAGACCAACATACTTCTGTTGACCATGATGCTCGTGGACCCCCTTGAACTAACTTACAACCTCTTTTTAGTCTCTTAGGATGCTATCTCTCTCAATGTTGGAATGCTTCTTGGTTCCCGTTGGCAGTCTTAATGTGTGTTCCTACCTTCCTACCAGTCCCAGTCTCTGTTACAGATGCGGAATTGCCAGTGTTACTATCAAGAAACAGGAGAGAATTTGGCATCACAGCGGCCGTGGTCGCCACGGTAGCAGTCTCTGCAGCGGCAGCTGCAACCGCAGCATTGACATAACCATACAGACAGCAACAACAATCACTTGGCCGAAAATACAGCTGCAGCCTTACAGACTAAAGAGACCCTAAACCAACATCTAAGAGCAGGCATACTCCTTGTAAATCAAAGAGTGGACTTACTACAAGAACAAGTGGATATCTTGCAAGAACATTTGGGACTGGGATGTGTTTATCCTTTAAGAGCAGTGTGTGTCACCCCTATTGCTTATAATAACCTTAGCTCTGTGGTTATGTTATCTAAAATTCTCTACCTTACTGGTAATTGGTCATCTATGTTTGATAATTTAACCAGTCAGCTATGAGTTGAAATACTCAGAGTCAATGCCACCAAGGTTCAAGTTGCATCAGTATCTGAGATGTTCTCTTTGTTATCTAAAGCCCTGGGATTGACAAAACAGTGGGCTGGAACAGTAGCTGTATTGATTATTATCTGCTTAGGGATAGCCTATGTTATACGCAGCCAAATCAGAGCTTGCCAAGATGCCCATTGTCATCAACGGGCTACAGTACAGACTTTGACAGCCATTGAGACAGGCACATCCCCCCAAATATGGCTAAGCATGCTGGCCCAGTAGTCGAAGACAGGTAAGATCCGTGGAAATGCATACCAACCTAAGACAGGGTTCTGACGCCTGGAGGTCAGAATTCCAATGATGGGTCAGGATGTAATTTGCCATGGACAACCTAAGACAGGCATGGTCCCAAGTCATCTTTTCTTTATTTAAAGAATAAGGGGGAGATGTCAGGGGCAGGATCTGAGGGCCCCAGAGCCGCACCGTGGCCTGATCTCTAAGATGGCACCTGGCAGTTTGCCAGACATAGCTGCACTCATATACAAGTTTTAGGAAGTAACTCTTGTTGGCTGTTGTACACGAGGCGATCCTGGTATCTGCCTGGAGACTGTTCCTTGATAGGCTGACTTTCCTGGTAGTCTACTCTCTGATAGGCTGATATTCCTAATATAAGTCTGAGACTTGCGGAATAAACCCTTTTTGGTTCCTGTGATCAAGAAAAGTGTATGTGTTGTGATAGCCCACCGCCTGCAGGCGGTGGGGATCATAAAACCACCTCTGAACTACCTGAGACCATTGCCTGAGGGACTCCCTTGATAAGGTTCCAAAGGCTGTGAGTTATCTTGATGAGCACACCTCTTCCAAAAGAAGTTGTTTCTTCTGACTTCTGTGGTAAACAAAAACTCATTTAACATTGTTCATGCTTCTCTGGGTCCTCTCCTAATTCTCCCCTCACCCATCAATGCTGAGGGTGTTCTGGATTCTTTGGGTAGTGCCCCTCACCCACAGTGCTTCAACTCCACTGGGTTTTCTAGTTGATTGCACCTATCCTACGGTGGTTAAGTCTTCTTTGATTAAGCTGCTAAATACACCGTATCTGTCTTTAATCAGTCTCATTTTGGTCCTGAGTGTGAGTGTCCCTCACTTAATAGTGCTCAGTCTTCTCTGTTCCTTTATTCTAAGTTCCCTAAACATTCCTTTTTCATTCTTCTCTGGGTCAGTTGTGTGAGTGCCCTCAACTAATACTGCTCAGTCTTTTTTCCATCTTGTTGTATCTTCCCTAAGGCAATTCTTGCTCAGACTTCACTGGGTCGTGTAGATGAGCTTTCACCTGAAAGTGCTTAATATTCTCAGGGTCTGTGCTTAATCTCCCTTCACACAACATTGCTGTCATCTGCATACTGCAATGAGTGCCCCTCCACACAGGTGCATATTTTCCCCTGAATATTGTTATGGAGTGCTTCTTACCCTCCAGTAAACTGTCCCCTCTATGTCATCTCAGTGATTGCACTTCATCCAATATTGCTCAGTATTCTCCTGGACCTCTGGGTTAGCACCCCTCACCCAGCATTTCTCATTCTCCTCTGGACCATGGACTCAGTTCCCCTAAATATCCTTTCTTAGCCTTATCTGGCTCCTGCGTTTGAGAATATATAGCCTAACAGTGCTCAACCTTCTCTGGTTTCTCTCTTAAACTCAAATCCCCCAACATTGCTCCAGGATTTCTGAGTCCTGTGGTGAGCACCCCTTGCACACAGTTGCTCATTTCCCTGAACACTCTTACCCAGCTCCTCCTACTACAGTTCTGAGTCTTCTCTTCATCATCTTGTTAGCACCCCCTTGACCACCTGTACTCAGGATCCTCTGGTTCCTCTTCATTTGTGCCACTCACCCACCAGTACTCAGTTTCCTCTGGATCTGTGAGTGAGTGCCCTCACCTCGCAGAGCTCAGGATACTCCCTGACCTATGCACAACCCAGTTGTTCTTCATTGCAGCTTTTTCTCAGTCACGTTCTGGTGTGTACCACACTCTATCTAGTGTTACTTCTTTATGAAAATATTGTTAGGGACTTTTTCTTGCTCCCTGGACACCCTTGATCTTTGTGGTTTAATGAGTCTTTCCTGTCTTGCCTGTCCCTGGTGGAACTGGTTGGGGGATTGATTCTGGGCTCCTGTTTGAAATTCTGTGCTGCTTTCTTCACGTGTGGGGCAGGAGTGCTTCTGAACCCGTGGTGCACTTCATGGCCCATCTTGTGGTGGTTCACGGAGACAATGGACCCCTGGGCAGTCCTGTCACTAAGTGAATATATCTGAGTCTGCTGACAGGCTTTCTGCAGGGTGTCCTTCCTAGCTCTGCCAGGTCTGACTGTGCTGAGGTTCAGAAGGCCTGAAGCAGAGATTTCCTTCACCCACACCTGAGCCTCCCTCTGCACAGGTTGCCTTATTCCCAGAGCCCTCCCTGGCAAAAGCTTGAAGAAGGGTCTCTGTTCTCTCAAGCCCTCCTGTGGTCCTTCAAGGACTCTGATTCAAGCTGATGAGAGCTGATGTCCTCCTTATGACCTACTTCCTCATTTTCCTGGACTCTTTCCCAGAGTGGTCAACTGCTCCCAGCAGAATGTACTCAACATTCTGAGTGTGTGTTCTCCTTTTCTATGTTTAGTTCCAGTGTTTTGGGGTGATTCCCATGTTGTACTCTGTACCCAGAGGGAGGAGCAGCACCGAGGAGAGCTACAGAAGCCCAGGCCAACCACGTGTGTTGGATAAAGTTGTGTTTTGACTGTATGGAGGCCTTTCTTAGGTTCTGAGCCTCTCCCTGTGCTGCTCCATGCCCCATAGTCCTACTGGAACTTCAGAGGCCCCCAGGTTCCCTCACCTTTGCCTACCTGTGTTTCAGTGAATGTCAATCACCAGGCTCTCTGAGAGCAGTTATGAGCTTTTAATTAACTTCTCTGATGCAGAGGATGTGTGACCTGGGCTTCACTAATAATCTTAAGACACTATCTCTCCATGGTGGATTCCAAGGATCAAGTGCTGATCATCACCTGTTTTTGGTTGGCTGCACTTCTGAGTCTATAGTTATCTGACAGTGGCCATGGCACACCAGGACAAGGTCAGGCTCATAGGAAGTGTTCACTGTTCTCTATTCACAGAGACTTCCCCTGAACCATCAATGACTGATAGGTCAGTATAATTCTGTCAAGAATGGTGGTGGATATTTTCATTTATAAATAACATAAAACAAATCAAATAAATATTTGTTGCATTCAGCTCCTTTTTGAAGTAAAATTGTCTCTTCCTGGTGGAATGGCTACTAGATTGGGGTGCAGGAAGCAAATTCTAGATACACTTTTCCACATTATTATCTTTTGCTCAATTACTGTATTAAATGGAGTTGATGCAACAATGAATACATCAGCACACAGCAGGCAGTGGCTACAAATTTCTGTGTTGTAGATTCTTCATGTGACCTGGGTCGGGCATGGCCAGGAAGAGAACTGAATACAGCAGTGTCATGTTGTTCTGTGAATGTGAGTCAGGTGAGTCCTGATATGGATGATAGACAAACTGGGTGACTGTGAATGTGACTCAGAAAAGTCCTGAGCAGGGGTGATAGAAAGACTGTGTGCAGTGATCCTCAGGTTGTAGGTTTGAGAACAGAAGCCCAGAGAAACTTCACTCACTTTCTCCCCCTGAAACTCAGAGTTGGCTCACAGATCCAAGAACTCAACCCTGCTCATGGCCAGCTCTGGTTTCTGTGCACAGGTTTTCAGGCACATATGGCACCTAGTGATGTGAAGCAGAAGTGGGTTGTTTTGGCTTAAGACTTGCTCTGTCAATATCCCAGTAGTGGAGCCTCAACCAGCCACTGCATTTCCTGCTCCCCTCCATGGTCCACAGCTTCTGTCCTCACCAGGCTCCTCCAACCTTCATTCCCCTCCCATTGCTCTTCTCCTGTGGTATCCCTGGTGCTTCCTTCTTGAGAAACACAAATTCTGGCCAGAGTTGGGCTTTGGTTCTGATTGCCTCCTCTGGACCTGAAGTCAGAGCTTTAGAATATCACTCTTTTTTCCATGATTAGCAATCCACAGGGACTTCAGGATAAAGAGAATTCACTGAATACTGAGAGGGAAGGGACAGTTATTCACCCTTGTGAGTCCTGAGGACCAGCTCTGGCAACATAAATTTAAGCAGGGCCAGAAGGTTAGATGGCACCCTTCTCATGGGCAAAGGCCTTTATTTTTTTTTAATTATTTAAGTCCTTTATTAACAGGTGCTTGCAGTTTGTTGACTTTTTTGAAAATGTCAAGTTGTAAATTTTTATTACAAATTAAAAATGAAGTTCTTAAAAATCTCAACTTGACCAGATTTGAAACAATTTAAAAACCTTTAAAGGTGTATTGAGAAAAAACAGGCTATGATCGCCCACCGCCCTCAGGGACAATCACAACGCTTATGCTTTTCTTGATCACAGGAACCAAAAAGGCTTTATTCCACAAGTCTCAGACTTATATTGAGAACATCAGCCCATCAGAGAGTAGACTACCAGGAAATTCAGCCTATCAAGGAACAGTGTCCAAGCAGTTACAAGAATCGCCTCATATACAGCAGCCAATCAGAGTTACTTCCTGAAACTTGTTTATGAGTATGGCTTATTCTGGCAAGCTGCCAGGCACCATCTTAGAGATCAGGCCACGGTGCGGCTCTGGGGCCCTCAGAGCCTGCCCCTGACACCAGGTTTTTTTAAAAAACACGTTTGCCATTACCAAAAAGAGATATCTTTAGGTAAAAATAATAAAAACCCCATGCTGCATAGATAATGCAGATAGTTCTAGTTATCTGGTTAACGGGCAAAAAGCAAGCACTTAAGGTCTTCAGCTCCAATCGTTTGTTCATTTCTTATTGCTGGAATTTCATATTCACTTCTTCTTGTTGGATGTCTAAACCGGACGATGGTAGAGATTGTAAGCCGGCATTTACTCAGCCCCGCCCTGCTCAGCCTCGGGATTGGACGAATTCTCAGCTGGTGGATCGGCTGCTTTTGTCTCTTTGCCATCTTGTGGTTTAGGGTTTTCTGGGCATCTGTGTGGGTAGTTGAAGTTGTGGCGGTACCGACGTTGAGGTGGCTGCTGACCTTGGGTCTCATCTCCTTGATTTTCTTTATCCTCTTCATTGCCATCCTCTCTAGGCTGTCTTTGGAGAGGAGGGCCCCACGGAATCGTGGTCTATAACCCCGATACATATTCTGTCTCACTGTTCTACCTTGTTCTCCTGCACCCTGGTTGTCAGCACCCTCCATCACTTCTCCCTGCTCAGGAGGGTTGGAATACTGTGGTCGACGCCCATAGGGTCTCCGCATGTAGTAAGGTGGGAACCTTGGCCTGTGGTAGGGCCGGCGTTGTTGGGCCTGGCCTTCGGGAGCACTCTCTGATCCCTCATTCTTTTCCCCACTCTCACTGTTCTGATAATTCTTCTGGTAATTGCGTGGAGGACCCCTACGACGTGGGTAGCATCTATAATGGTTACAGTCTGCTGCGTATTTACTGCCTTGAACTGGAACTCCACCAGGGCCTGTAACATTTGCTGCATCTGCACCCTTTTTTCCTTCAACATCATCAAACTCCACAGTCTCTCCATCTCCTACACTGCAAAGGTACTTCCTGGGGTTATTCTTCTTTATGGCAGTCAGGTGTACAAATACATCTTCCTTGGTGTCATTCCTGTTGATGAAACCATATCCTTTTCTTACATTGAACCATTTTACTGTTCCCAAAACCTTCATTGCGATGACCTTCTTGTCCCCGCCAGCAGGCGCCCGGGTCACAGCTTCCTGCACTGCTGCCCGTGGTGCAGGGCTTGGTGTCAGCAGCGCTAAGGGCGGGGGCGGCGGGAGAGGGGTGGCGGGCTGCTGCTGGGTCTCGGCCTCGCTGCTCATGGTTGCGGTGATGGTGACTGGGGCCAGCTGCGGCAGCTGCGGCTCCTCCCGGGGTGTGATGGTAACTAGGCCGGCGGAGGTGGAGCTGCTCAGGGCTCTCTGGGGTCCGCTCTCGGCTCCCGCTACCGATCGAACTTGCAAAGGCCCTTCTTAAAATCAAAAATACCAAATTCCAGTGAGGAGGAGTTGAAAGGGACAATTCCAAACATATATGTCCTAGGACCCAGTGGAAAGAAATTGGAAAGCTCATTGGAAATTGGTGAAGCACATGCCCCAGCCCCAAGTTCACCATCCTGTGGTCACTGATACAGACACAGCAATCAGATGAAGCTCTGCCACTGGACCATGTTTACATTTCTAATAACCTGGACAATGATAAACTTCCCAAATAAATGCCTTGTCCTCTCAAGCCTTTGTTAGGCCTTATTATGGGAACAATTTCTCAGTTTTTCCACCTCCTGGTAAGAGATTGACTTTTTTCATCTTCATGATATTCATTGACATGTTTCAGATGCTGCAACATTTGCTTTGTACTAATCTCATTTCAGTACTCATATCTTTTTGTTATTTTCTCTTAGAAGCACCCATCCCCAGATGACTTTACAATCTGCTCTTCCCCAACAAGACTTCTAAGTTGGATCCCTCAATTGACCCAATTTTAAAAGGGAACTCAAAACTGCTTGCCCCTCGCTGCCCCCTTTCAGCTTTGAAGCAGCCAGAACGATTGGTGCCCCTTTTCCTCACAGAAGAAAGGAGTTCCTAAAGCAAAAGGTGGGGGGGGGGTGAAGCCAGAATTAGGGACAGGCAGTTAGTGTAGAAATAGGGGAATGGGTCAAATTGAGGAAATGAAAGCAATGAAAGTCATCTGCCTCTGGAAGTTGGAAGAGCTATTGTTAAGGATCATGTAAGCACAGTGCAACTGATGGTGCTAAGGCAACAACATGATAGAATACCGACTCAAGAGGATGAATATGCATGACACACAAATGAGCATGATTCCTCATTATGAACAACTGAAGGGGGGGATGTTGAGAACAAGGTGACATCTGTGCAGCCATGTTGTATGAACAAGCCATTTCGGGAACTGGCCCGTAAAATCTCTACCCAGGGAAGGGCGCACAGGTACTACCCTTAAGAGACAATACAGGACAAACAGGACTATTGGGCCCCCGGGTGTCACTGCCCATGGCAACAATTGCGTGGATATTTATCGGCAGTTGACTGGAAATAAAATACTTCTATTTCTGTGCTGCTTCCTTACTTGTTTGCTTATTCCCTAGCTTATTGAGGAAAAAGAGATTGCCTGATTTTAGAGAAAGAGAGGCTTTGAGAGAAAGATAGGCTTTTCTTTTAAAGAGAAGCTTCTACGCTTATCAGAGATCTATTTTTTCTTAGAGTTGCATCCCGCATGCTGTGAACTAGGTGCTACCTATCTGAGGGCTAGCTGCTTCTTCTAGCTGCTTCTTCTCTCCATAGCTGCTTCTGCTTACTGCTGCTCCTTGCCTTCTGCCTACTGCCCACTTATATTCCCTCCAGGAGGTGGAGGGTGGGGCCACACCAGTTGAGATTAGGCAGAGGAACCAGCTGCCCTATCATGGCAAAGGTTAAAATAAGCAGGCCCGAGCAGAAGCACTCAGGAACACCTGGGCACCTGTTGTGTGCGTGGACTTAACTGAATATGGTCAATGAAAAAACACCTGGGTGTGCTTATATCAATCAACCTCCTCACTCCCAATGTGATCAAAACAACCGCCATCCCAGTGCAGCCCACATGGCACAGCCCCCAACACCCGGGGTTTATCAAGGTTGTTAAGAAATATCTGTCCAAGAAATGGGCAGCTGCCTGGAAACCTTATCTATCAAGGACAGGGAAGGGGGCCTAGACCTGACACATCTCCTGCATAGTTCACCCGATCCCTCCTCCCTTCTTCCTCCAGGACCATTCAGTTTTGGCGGGACTCAATGATATTCAAATAAATTGGCAGGACCCACCCAAAAGAAAACAAATGTTTAGCTCTTCAAATGTAAACCAGTAATGTACAGGTCTTTGTATGTGAATGATTGGAAATTTCTTAAGTACAGTGCTTTTCTCATCCCCAGGGCTGCTCCCCACCCAGTCATGGTAGTGGTCTGAGGGGCAGGTTGCAATAAAACCTTGTTGTGTGATTTTCATTGCCATGTGTGCACTTTGAGTTTCTGGGGATCGGTTGATATTGAACCAAAATAGTAGCTTAGAAGGGGAAACCCGATAAATGGAATGTGATGTGTCCCAATTCAAAGATCACTTAAGACCCGGCTCCACACTGCATGCTCCACTGTGGTTAGCAATCACCACTCAATTCTCTGTGTGGCTGCTAGGCCTCTAGGCTAGTTTCCTGACTCTGAAGAAGTCCCGGGTTTTCCTAGTCCAGGGGTCAGAGGGCAAATCCACTGGTGTCGGTGCTAAGCTTGTTGACCCACAACCTCTCAGGCAGCCCTCGGTCCCAGTCTGTTCCACTGTACCTTGTGGGGGCTGATAGCCTGCAGCAGGAGCCAGGGGAGAAGACTATCAACATGAATTGAGCAGCCAATGGAGCACAGCGCCACCTTGTGGGACTGGATGGAACTGCAAGCTGTCAGGAATCAGTGGGAACAATTATCTTGTCTGGGCATGGACGGATTTATCTCGCACAGAATTGCCTACTGCTTGCAGCCTGGATCCTCATTGACCGGAAAAAAGGATAGAAACATTGCTTTAAAAACGCAAGACCCTGACACCCGCTCACTTCGTCTATACTCTTACCCTCACAGCAGAGCCGGTGCTTGTCTTGAATGGAAGCTTGAAGCAACCAGGAGTGGAATGCTCTATGGAAGCCATGGACACCGTGGCCCCACTTTGGTCTCGGGCCGATCCTCTGTGATCTCAGGTAGAATCTGGGGTGCATGCGCCATGTCCCCTGAACCAGTCTTCAAAGTTCTTGATGCCCAAGGCTTCACAAACCATTTGGGGAGTGCAACCAAGTGCCTTCTCCACTGAAGCCTAGAAGCCCCGCGCCCTTCACAGCCTAGCTGCCCAATGCCTGCTTGCTCCTGTTTGATTACTTAGTTGAATGGTTCTCATGTCACAGGAGACCTGGTACGCAACTGATGCGATTTTCTTAGTGGAAGTGAATGCACCTGAATGAATGTGGAATCAAGGATATGACTTTCAGCCACGGTCTCTCTGTAATGAATCTTGAGAGGAATAACTGAAATCATAAGGAGCAGAAAAGTGAAATTGTATGCGGAATGTTTTCTTTTTGTCACCAGGTTTAGCTTCTGGGACCACAGACTCCATGAGCCTTCAACACTTGCCTTTGCCTTTTTATATCTCACAACAGTGTCTGGGTAATTGCTGAAACACCCTCTCACTGAGGGAAACAGGCATAGCACAGGAGGAACAACTTCCTCTGCCTCACCCTTTCCTGATTTTTGGGCATGATCCATCAGCAAAACTGCCTTGTCCATTATGTGTAGGTCTCTGCTGTTTAGAATATTTCCAAAGAAAATGACAAAAGGGAATATAAGAAAAAGATAGGATCGAGGAATTTATAAGTAGTTTGTGAATATATTGGCTAGGGTTGCATGTGTGAATGATCCCCAAAATCTCCATTCTTAGCCACTAGTTGGACATATTCTCAATCCCACATAGTCCTGCCTCTGCCCCTTCTCCTGGCGTCCTTGGATCCCTGATACAAATTGTGCTCAGGGATCAGTAACATCCGTTTTGTCCTAAAGGGAAGAGGGGAAAAATCTTTCCCTTAGGACACACCGCTGGCCTTGGGTATTGACATGCAAAAGAGTTCCTTGCTGGACACATGTGAACAAGAGGATTAAGAATTCCTTAGGCATTGTTTGGCTTGGTCATGATTGCTTGTCTGCATACATTTTCACAAAGTTTGACTGTAAGTGATCAAGTGTAACTCAGAGAAGCTATCCCTGTGTTGGCAATATAGACCATCACTTAGAGTGCCTCCCTCGCATGCTCCAGGCCCGGGTTCAAGTCCCCAGCTGCTCTGTTAGGTTGCAGAGTTAACAAACAAACGACACTGATTCTGAGTCTCCCAACCTTCCATCCTCTCACATCTTATTTCTTTTCTCATCTTCTCACATAATTAATCAACACTGGAATACAGCACCATTTTCACATCCAACCAATTTCCACTGACACATTTGAGTTTGCAAATGTGCTCTGAGAGCCTGGTGCTGCAAACTCACCTGCATTTCTTCAGAGTACTACTTCCACCACCTCACTCTAATCTCCTTAGGACAGAGATCGCCGATCTCTCATGAGTATGCTTATGCGAATCATTCTTCACCACCTTCTTACACTGCACATTGTTCACCAGGTTTTGGTGGCAGAAAGTTCGAAAGGACACCCCACGTGTACCTGGAACTCTCCTGGTTTCTTGGACACAATCCCAAACTCACTGCCAATGAAGGGGACTTCCGCACCTGAGCACTTTCCACTAGAATCTCAATGTCAAATGGAAAACCATGAGGTGAACAAAAAAGACAGCTGTTCTTTTCCCTGGAGTTTCTCTGACACTTTTGCTTTGCGTTGGTTTGCATGTGACTTCTCGATGAATCTTGGTAGGATTTGGGGCTGAATCGATGTTTGCCTCTATTGCTAACATTCAGGGGTATTATGGGGGATTTACAACGCACTCTTCCAAAATCATTGGAGCTCCAGTGTCAAGAGGAATGGAGCCCATTTATAGACTCTTGTTAATATTGATGGACTTCCTCAAGAGATACAGCAGAGAATTGGGTAAAGCAGAACAACAACTCGGGTTGTGAGTTGCTCTCATGTTTACCGGAGATCTAGGAATGAATGCATTGTGCTTTGGAAGGAAAGGAATGACCCAAGAACCCCTCTTCCCAAGATGTCACACTGGAAGAAGAAATCAGTGACATTAGGCATATGGATTGTTGTCGGTGGAATGAAACAAGTCAAGAAAGAAAGCCCATTTGACCATTTGCACATGCTTGTGGTATGCTTTTCCACCTCAGTAATTCTATTCAAAGGTGGGCTATTATGGAACCACTTCTGTTTCGATATTCAGGTTTGCTGATGTACGATCTTCACAAATGAATATTCATAGTCCTTTCGGGGATTAAATTTCTGAGATTGTGCTGCACTCTTCTTTCAGAAAACCAGGGATTTGTGTTGCACATCCCAGGATCAGCTGCTTTAAATTGGAGGTCGTGGGTAGATGTTGTTATGTTGGGAAACCTTTGATCATGTTTCTTGTGCCAGAAAAATATAGAAATCAGCCTAGATACATTCGGCTGTCCCTTGGGAGGAACAGAAAGAGACAGGAATTTGCAAGGGCACTGATGTACTTCCAACGAAATTAGGGTTGGCATTCATGACGGCATACTGAATGAACGGAAAATAACTACTTCCTCTCTTTGTAGTGTATGATGAGGCGGAATATATGTCGTGGAGTTGGCAGGCTGATCATGAACAATGACCAGTTTTATAGTGTATCTTTTCTGAAATTGTTTTCCAGCATGACACTCTCCAGGATTTCTTGCCCCCCAAATGTCCTTACTCTCCCCTTTTCAATATTCAGCTTGTAAGATTTCTCTGTTCCAATTTCAGCACGGTCTATGTTCAAACCTGGTGTTAAGCCCTGTGAAACAGTGCTCATCTTGCCATCACCAGGCGGTTATTTCACTCCCTGGTTTGTAGTCTGCTCCCTGCCGGGGTTAGTTAGATGACTCCTGGCAATATCCCACAGGCCCTTGTGACAGAGGGGCATTTGTGTGGTCAAGAAGACGACCGTTGTGCCAATGCAGATTGCCAAGATATTTCTGCATCATGAGGAGGTTTGTTGGGCCCCTGTAAAAATCCCAAGAGGTAAGTTCCTGGGTGCACAGGAGTCCTAATGCAGCAACAAGGAGGAGGGGCCTGGCGGGTGACATGAGCACAGAACATCTCTCTTTGCTTTTCATGTTCCTCCTGCCCTCACACCAAAATGCTGAGTGAATGTCTTGGTCCTGTCTTCATGAGCCACCAGTGGAACCACACACCTTCACATGGAACAGAGCCATCTCATGTTCCAGGTGTCTCCTTACCAGACATTGTAGGTTAGGAGGGGAAACCCAAAAGATGGAATGGGGTGTGTACAAATTCCATGATCACTTATACCCCAGCACTGCACTGCATGCTCTGCTGAGTTGAGCGCTCACCACCCATCTCTCTGTGTGGCTGCTAGGCCTCTAGGCTAGTTCCCAGCATCTGAAGTGAAGCCAGGCATTTACAGTCCTTGAGGAGTGGGGTCGTAGTGCAAATCCACTGGTGCCAGTGGTCAGCTTGTTGAGCCACGCCTTCGCAGGCACCACTCAGTCCCAGCCTGTTACACTGGACCTTGTGGGGGTTAATAGCCTGCAGTAGAACTAGGTGAGCTGGCTTTCAGTATGAACATTGGGGCCAATGGAGCACAGCACCACCAAGCGGACCTGGGTGTAAATGCAAGCTGTCAGGTTTCAGTGGGAACCCTGGCCCTGCCTGGATATGGGGGATTCATCGCACATGGGGATGAATACCGCTTACAACCTGGTTTCTGGTTGACCAGGCAAGAAGGATAAAATCATTTCTTTATAAACACAAGACCCTGGCACCCGCTCCCTTCGTCTGTCCTCTTACCCTCAGAGCTGGGCCGGTGCTTGTCTTGAATGTGGGCTTGAAGCAGCCAGATATTAAGAATAGAATTCAGCATGAGGATAGAAGAGATAGAAAGGTAGAAAATGTTTGCAATTTTAAAGGGTAAACGGGGCAGATGCAGTGGTAACATAGGATGTGTTATTAATAAGGAAGAGGGAGACAAATAGAACAAAGAATAAAAAGCAAGAGTGAGGATAGAATTTGGTTGTTCACAATAGAAAAGGGAGTGGGAGACAAGGGAAATAGAGAATACAGTGCTGGAAAAAAGAATACAAAACAAAATCAAGCTATGCTAATCAAAACCTTGATGTCCAAAAAATTGATCATAAAAATAATTACCTTCAACAAAAAGGCTAGAAATTATGAAATAGAAACAAATCTTTATATGTATAGTTGTTTTGACCAAATTAATACAAATTCAAGTAAAATAAAACACCCACAACACAAAGCATAACCAAAAAAAGTGAACAATCTGAATGAAAATTAAGAAATTATATAGTCATTTTGACTATGTTGACAAATAGTGAGCATATGCATTTGCTGTCTGTTCCCAACTGATTTTGTTTCTTGAGGTTTGAACTGATTGTGGGTGTATGGGCATAACTTCTTGATTTCTTCCTTTTTAGTGTGTTGCTCACCAAGGTGCCAGCAGGGTTCTAAGATTTCTAAACTCCCCTTCTTTTGAGATTGGTAAGGGGTGGAATGAATGGCAAGAGCTGTCCATCCATTACCAGTTTGTTCTCCCCTTTGGGTTTTCTAAGAACAATTACCATAGGTAAAATTTGTGGTTGCAGGGATGTAGTTTTAGTGAGGTACTTGTTGCTTTATTTGTGGTGAGTTGCTGGTATTGTTGTCAACATTCTTTTAAAGCTTGGCAGATATCATCTGATAGACTGGGCAGGTCAGGTGATAAAATGGTAGTTTGGTTGGGGCAGCCTGTGGCCAGATAGCAATGCAGGTTCTTGGGTCAGGTTGGCTTGGCAGGGATTCTGCCATCTGGCATGCTGGGCTAAGGGCCAAGCGGTGAAACTGCAGGTTAAGTAGGTCAAGTGGTAGGCAGGGTGTGAGGTTGAAGCAGTTGGCAGACTAGGTCCCAGGTTTCCAGAGGCCCAGAGATTATAATCACAGGGACCAGTCAGATAAGGCAGACCAGAATCACTTGTTTGTCAAACAACTTGCAGTGTTAGGAACAGGGAGGACACTACAATGTGTTGATGTCAGTGACTCAGCAGGTGTTAAAATAGGTGGGTGCAAGGGAAAAGTGGGTGCTGTGGTCTTGGAAGTGTCAAGGACCAGTCATGTAGGCGATCAGAGGGTAAAGTGCCCTGACACCCATTATATCATCATTTTGATCCATTGTAGCTGGTCTCAGGAGCTCCTTTGAGCCACAGGACTCACAGCATTGGACAAAGTTGGGTTCACTGTAGTCTTCAGACTGGAGTTTAGCAGGGCAAAAATGTTATCTTTTTTTAATTTTCCCTGTGTTTGATAAGCTCACTTAAGTCTTTGCTAGGCTCAGATAGGTTTTTGAAGATCTAGCCATAATTTCCCAGGTCTGGGTTTTCACTACCCATTGGCACAGTGTAGTGTACTCTCAAGATGACTCCTGTTTCAGCTCTCCACTGATGATTGGTAAACTAGGGGTAATATTTTTAGATCAATTTAATGAGTTGAACAGTCTCTGGTTCAGCAAGAACACATTGACCCTCCAGTCTCAAGATTTTTCACTTGGAACCTCAGAGAGAAGTACTATTTCCACTACTTGAGTTCTGAATAACTGACCTAGGAGACATGTTTTCTTACTGTAATACATCATTTTGCCTGCCTTGATAATAATCTTTTTTTGATTATTTCAAATGAGTACATAACACTATATAAGTTTTTCATATCTTAAGTCATAAAATCAAAAATAATGTGACAGCAGTAATAATGCTCATTTTTATATTTTATGAAGTAATCATTAAATGGTATAACTCAATTTTTACCAAAGTTTATTTGATGTGGAATTCAGATTTAAAGAAACATTAAGGTGAAAAGACATTTTGAATATTAGAACAACTATCAGAGGAGTTCAGTTATTATTAATGAAAAGAGCAATGGACACATGTTAAAAAGACAGAAAAATCAATTAGACCAAATGATATTTACACTTTATATGTACACATATAAAAATGTAAACATGTTATACATTAAAATAATTATTCATGTCAATAAAAATAAAAATATAATCAATTTTTTAAAACAGAAATCAATTTGTGATAGAGATTATTTTAAAACAAATGATTGAGTCAGGCACAGTGGCACATACCACTAATCCCAGTTATTTGGGAGGAGGAGGCAACATAGCAAGGCCCTAAGCAACTTAGTGAGACCCTGACTCAAATTTAAAAAAAAACAAGAATAAAAATGCTGGGGATATATATCTGTGGGTACAAACCATGATCAAAATAAATGAATAAATAAATAATAAATAAATAATTGAGGCTATATTAGTCAAAGAAACCATGAGAAGCATGATGAATATAAAAAATCAATCACACACATGCAAAAGAGACTAATGGTCACAAAGATGTTAAGTGTTATTTCTTGATGTAAGTAATTGTACATGGTATGTCTCCTTTATGATAATTCAATGATCTCTATAATTAAAATTTTGCCTATTCTTACTGTGCTCAATAAAATCAAATTTATTATATGAATGGCTGTGAGAACAAGTGAAAGAAGGGATATAAAAGACATTTGGGAACATTCTATTTTTAATTTATCTTATTTTATTTGTTCTCATTAGTTATACATGACAGTAGAATATATGTATAGATTTTGATAGATCATACATAAATGGAATGTAAGCTCTGGGAACATATTTTAATAAGGTACATGACATCTTTGTTGATTGTGGTGCTGGTTTTGTGGATATGTACATATGCCAGAAGATAAAAGTATACACGTAAGATATATACAGGTTAATATGTGCTAATTAAATCTCCATAAGACTATAAAAATTGGGATACATCTAAAGCTTTTGTTAAAAATTAAATATGCAAACATAAATTAGTAAACCATGAAATGACCAGGAATTTATTAGCAAATCATTCATGTTAATAGTTTAAAAACTAAATTTTATAAAAATTAGTAGAGAAAAAAGCCTAAACAAAAGAGTAAAATACAAACTATTGAAAATAAACATAAAACAGGAAGAATCACCAATGTCAATGATGGTGCTTTTAAAAAGCAAATGTGCCAGATGTGGTGGTGCATACCTGTAACCCAAGTGACTCAGGAGGCATAGGCAGGAGATCAAGAGTTCAATGCCAGTTTCAGCAACTTAGTGAGTCAGTTAGCAACTCAGTGAGACCATATCTCTAACTTAAATGTTAAAAAGGGCTAGAGATGTGGCTTAGTGGTTAAGTGTCCCTGGGTTCAATTGCCAGTACCAAGACAAAAACAGCAAATGAAATTGAAAGAGCTCTGGTAAATTCAAAAATTCAACATGTAAAAACCATATTGATTATATACTATGCAATTCTGTATATATGCATATATGTAATGATGTCTCACTTGAAGTGAATATATTCTGGAAAACTCATTCTAAGATGATTCAATTATTTTCCAAATGTCTGAGTGTAATGACAACAATCTAGATGGTACAAACTATTACAAGTCAAAGCTATCTGCTATATCCATTCCATTGCTATACATGAAACCTACCAGTGACCAAATCCATGATGCCACAAAAGACTGATATTATGAATTGAAAGCAACAGTTCAGAACTCATAATAAAGTGAATACATGGCTGAACTCAAAAGAAGATTCTTAATAAGTCTCTTCAATTTAGACAGTTTTAAGTCCTAGAGATTGTAGTGCAGGGAAGAGGAAATTGGCATTCTTTCCAAAGAAAGGTGTTACGATATTGGAATATTGTATGATAATAAATATGCTATTGTACCCTTCACTCATACCATATAAACAATTTTTACATATTAAATATAAATATAAGAATTAAGGATAAATAATAGTGAAATATAAAATGTAATATGAAGCATACTAAAGTTGACATAAGAAAGAGTGAGATAAGATGCATATGGTGGTGCACACCTGAAATATCTAATACGTTGGAGTATAAGGCATGAGGATCAAGAGTCTATGGCCAGCTCAAGAAACTGAGCAAAGTGTGTCTGAAAATAAAACTTAAAAAAGAGCAGAGGGTATAGCTCAGTAATAATATACCAGTTTCAATCCCCAATATCACAATAGGGAAAAAGAAAACAAAAAACGTTTACAATTTTAAAAAATATACAAAATAATATTTTTAAATTTATAAATTACATAATATTAATATAAAAATTTGATTCATCAAATAATTCTATGAAATGGCACAAGGACAAAGGATGTAATTGCTTCATATATAATCAAACACTTATAAGAAGAAAGAAAACACAGACTGCAAAAGAAAAGCAGGCAAAAGACTTGAATAGCAACTTTAAATAGAAGATATCTAAGTGTTTCATAATCATGAAAAACTAAACATCTTCAGAGATTAGGTAATGTAAAATAAAACCACAACGTGTACACAAAATTAAATAATATTGATGATCATGTGGAATAGAGGCATTCTCATAAAGGGAAAATACAACTTATACTGTTATTCTCCATGTGCAGAAAGTGTATTTTCTTAAGCAAACATACATGATACACCACCTCCAAACACAGCGACAGAAATTACAACTCCTGGACATATGAGGAAATAACTATGTTCCTCCAGAGTTGAAACCCATGGTCATGGTTAGAGGGGATGTACATTTAGAAATAAATAATAAACTGTGGACAATAATGGTTCTAGAAACCAGAAACATTTTCTGTTATATCCAGTTTGACATATACTAAAAAACACCATGTATATTTTATAAAGATGTCACATGAATGCTATATTTCATATGTGAGTATATTTAAAAAGGTGCAGAATTTGAGAAAATACAAATACACAGAAGTACATCAAAGAATGAATTGCACACCCTATGTATTCATGGTAAAAGTATCATTATAAGGATGACTATTTTCCCCAAGTCAATCTATAATAATATTCCAAGAATATTAAAGAAGGGTAACAAAGTGAAAACATCTAAAATTCTCCTGGAAGATTATACATCTATGTAATAGCCAAGAACTCTATGAAATGTAAAAGCAAAAATTACCAACTTTCATTTACCTATCACCAATATGTTATAAAATTATAATATGCCACAATATAAAATTATTTATACCACAATAAAATATTGTGATAATATAAAGATCAAGAAATCACAATAGAGAAAATCCCATGGGTAAATCCATATGTGTGTAAATATTGTTTTTATTATTAAATGAAGAAAAATGGCCTATATAAATTAAATCATATCAAGAAAATTATTTAATGTAGATATTAAAGGTAGATATTAAAACTAGAGGCACAGAACACTTTTTGGAATTATGTGCAGAATGTGTGTGACACTGCAATTATACCCCAGCACTGCCCAACAGATAGCAGATATTAAGATGGATGATTATAAAAATATAGCAGAATATGAACCTCCTGACTCTTGACTCACTTATGGATATACTAAATAAATATTTACTGTTGTGAATCCCTCTTAAATTTATAAATTAGTTAGAGACATATAAAACAAAAACCTACCATCAGATAAGTTGGAAAAGTTGGGTTATACTAGAACATTAACATTCCTCGAGCAATAATCCTTATAACTGGGACAGGATGCTTAAATCCACTGTTGCCCTGAGTAGAGGAAGACAGTTTGGGTCATAAAGATAACACACTTCACTATAAATCATTTGTAGTTTGAATTTTAACATAACTGGTACACACAGAGAAAGAGATCAGATATACATGATTATCAAGATCAGAGAAAAAGAGTGTTTTTCTATGAAAATGCAAGATCCCTTCCATGGGACCAGAGAAGAAGAGGAGTTAAATCTCAAAGGTCCCAATTTTTCCTAAAATATATTTGCCAGTGTAATCTGTGACATGTTGTTGCTAATAGTTGAACTATCAATGCAACATCAAAGAGTTAAAAGGGAAATACAGTCTATGACTAGCAGTCAAAGTGATAGTGAGGTACAACATGAGCCCTCTTCCTCAGCTCACCTCAGTAATAACTCCAGAGCTAACCAATTCTTTCTCTAAGGAATTTGTCCAAAATTCAACTTTTTTCATTCAATGGACTACATCCTAATCTTCCAGGATTTGGGAGCATTAACAAATGCACATTTACATATCTCTCTGTATCCCAAAATATGGCTCCACATTGGCATGCAAGAATTTTCATGGGCTGCAACCTCCACCAGGAATGAAGAAAATTGTTAAAAGTACAGACTCCTGTTTATTTATAAAATAGATTCACATCACCTTCTTTAAATGAGTGTAAGGCAGCATGGATTCTAACTTTTAGCATAAATTTACTGCACTACTCATTTAGGAGAACTACTGCAGCCTGAGTGCAGCTGTTAGAATGGCTACTACCAAAAAATGGAAGAATAACTTGTACTCCAATTATGTGGATATGGATAAAATAAACAGTTGCAAACTGCTAGAATGTGATTTCAGTAGGGACAATTTTTAAAAAGACTTGAAAGTTGAAAGTTCTTTAAAAATTTACAAAATAATAATAATTATGGGTGCATTCCCAAAGTATTTGAAATTGGTATGTTAAATAAATGGTTGCATTATCATCTTTATTATCACAGTATTTACAGTAGTCAAGGTCAGGGAACAACTGAAGTGACCTTTGGATGAAGGGCAAACCAGAAGATTTCTCCCAGCTTTTTGGGCTTTTAACTACTTCCCTGAAAAGCTAGAGTCCCTAAATTTAGTCTGCTCCCTTACAAAATAAGATACAAGTACTGATATTCACTAAACTCTCAAGAGATATTAGGTATGCCGCTGTGGAACCTCAGATCAGACAGTGCTGAAACACAGTACTAGGAAAATACCAGAGAGGGGAAGGAGAACCTACTGACATAAATTCCACCAGGGTTTTCCTCAACACTAAGACATGTGACAAGGTGTCTGGCCTTGGAGAGACAAAAAAAAAAAGAATACAAGCACATATTTTTGTAAAGGTCAAGTGAATTTTCTCCAATTCTATAATGTGAAATTCTCATAAATAACAACAACAGCAATGAAGGTCTTTGCTTTTGACTTTTTCTATGGTACTGGGGATTTGTCACATGGGCATGAGCTGCATACCCATTTCATGGTTTAGAATTTTTAGACAGGTCTTTCTAAGCCACCTATGCTCAAGTTAAATTCTTGATGTTGGCCTTGAAATTGTAATCTTCATGCATTAGCCAACTGAGTCTCTGGGAATATAGGCCCGAGTCATTACACCCAGCCAACAACCAAATTATTCATAAAGTTCTATCCAGTTCTTGGTAAAATAAATAAATAAATAAATAAAATAAAATACTGTGCTCATTTGAAATGTAATAGAGAAAAATAATTGATAATACTGAGCAGAGAAGAATTTGTCATTGGGAATATGGACAGGGAGGTGGATTTTTAGGATTTTATTGACAAATATATGAAGGCTTAGACTGGGAGACAGGGTTCTGGGTTTCACATTTTGCTTCCATTTAGATCATTCAGGAGGATTCAGCCAGGATGGTACACACTGGTATTCCTAGCAACTCGTGTGGCTGGGCACAAGTTCAAGGCCAGACTCAGTGACTGTTTCAAATAAAAGATAAAGTACCAAAAATGTAGCTTAGTGGTAAAGATATCTGGGTTTAACACACAGTAACACCATCCCACCAAAAATGAAAAACAAACTCAGAGAGAATGAAGATCTGAGACACCTACACACTACAGACCACAGTCCTCCTCATGACAAAACAATACTTGGAGTTGTGATTCTGATGATCATCCCTCTCCACAATTCACCACACAATCTGGGAATATGCTGGAATGCTGGCATATATGTGCTCAGATAGGACTTCAGGTAGTGCTTGAAGATATTCTTCAGAAACAGGAAGGAAATTCTGGAGTCTACTGCTGACATATGCCTTATTTGACTGGCCAGTGGGGATTCAGGATTAAAGATCAACACCTTATTTTTCAATTTGGCCTTAGACATAATTTCCAGTACATGATATTTTTCTTTCTATGATGAACACCCCTAAATAAGCAAGTGGGCTTGGAATCAAGATAATTTTTTTTTTTGCCAGGTATGGTGGCACACACATGTAATTCCAGCAGCTTGTAAGATAGAGGTAGGCAGATTGCAAGTTCAAAGCCGGCCTCAGCATCTTTGCAAGAACCTGTCACTAAATAAAATACAAAAAAGTGCTGGGGATGTGGCTCAGTGGTTAAGTGACTCTGGTTTCAAACCACAGTACAAAAAAAAGTTGTTTATAATTTAAAGCCCAAACACCTCTACTATGCCACATGACTCATACAATTTTTCTTATTATTTTAGAATTTGGCTAGTGGCACTTATTCAAAAAAGTAGGATCTCTCTCTCTCTCTCTCTCTCTCTCTCTCTCTCTCTCTCTCTCTCTCTCTATCTGCATTTGTGTGTGTGCATAAATCTAATTTTTAATATATTTTGCTTTTTTTTTCTGATATCTTAAATGGAATGGACCATGGCCAGCATTTGGAGGAGAAATTCTAACTCTGGAAGCTTTCTGCTTAAAGTTCCCTGCTTTCACTCAGGGTAGTGTCTCTCCTGTTTTTTGTACCTGAGAAGAAATATGGGTAAGAAATTGTGTTCCTCACCTTAAAAAAAGCAGGTAAGAGACTGGCCTAAACCCATGTATATACATATAATATGCACATATATTACATATAAACAAAACTTTTTATATACCTGATTGTTTATGTGGTGACTTTTCTCAGACCTAGGGAAATTCTGGTTCAGTTTATAACAAGGAATGATACAAGCCAGAAGTAATCTCAACCCTCCTTTACAAACCAGCAAAAACTACAGGTTTCTATGTGATTTTCTAAACATAGCTGAATGTGGGTGATAGAAACATAGAGCAGACAACTCTTTTATTGGGGACACAGAGTAAAAGCAGTTCAAGGAAACAATTAGTTATACCACCTTGAAGCACCAGAGAATAGGAATTTAGAATTTAGACAGAAAGATTCAACCTTTTATGTTGGCAATGTGGATGACATTGGTGCCTACAATGAAAAGGTTTTTACAAGTTTTTGAAAGAAAATTCATGTGAGTGGCATATAAACAATCAGTATCTGCACAGCATTTTCCAGGTGGTTTGTCAGCTAAGGCCACAGCACATACATATGTTACTAGCCTCCATGACAAGCATGATCTACCTTTGTCCTCTAAAATTATTCCATTTTAGAGATGAGAAAACACAGGTTTCTGGATATTAAATGTCAACTAAGCTGCAAAGAGAACCACCCAGAGACAGAACTATATGAAATCCCTTCAAAGCTCCTCAAAGGTTGATTTGCTCCTGATGTAGAGGATGTGTCAGAAGAAATATTATTTTCTCTCCATTTTTAATAGAGTACTTAGACAAGACATACCAGAAGCAAAACAGATTTTTTTCCCTCTTTCATGTTAAGTAACTCTTCAAAAACTGAGTTATCAACCTAGATTCCTTATGAGGTAATTTCTTGGAGATTACAGGGTACAAAGAAGCACATCACAGACCCAGAGTCTAAATATGACTCAGAAAAGAAATAAATTTAAAAGGCTCATAAGAAATTTCAAAGAAAAAATATGTAACTATTTCTAAAATTATATGTCCTTTCATTGCTATTTCTATAACATATTATTTAGAAAATAATAAATTATGATGCATATTTCTAGGATTTGCCAACTCTTATTCTGTATATTTTGTAATAAAGACCAAAATCCAGATAAGAGAATAAATGATTCACTGTCAATATCATTTTTAAAAAATCTTCAAGGAAGAGAAGTGGATGTTTTAGTGAATGTGTCATTCAACAATTTATTTAATCAATGATTTTGAGTAAATATATTAATTTTCCTGAAGGAATGGGAAAGTGAGATTTTCCTTATATTTATTTCCTGTTAGAATTTCCAAAGATAAGACCTAGAATTTCATTTGAAATAGCCTCCAAATAGAAAACATAAAGATACCTACAGCACAAACCCAGGGGAATAAAAATGTAAATATTCTATTTTATAATTAAAAACATAATCCTTTTTTTCTTGAAATCCAAATCTATCTGCCTTTTTGGATACATTTTCTTATCTTTAAAGCCAGAAACAAAAAAAGAAATGCAGGCAAATACCTTTAACTGTCAATTAATAAAAGGGATATCTATAGCTAAGATTTCAATAATCATAAGAAATTCAAAATCTAAAGAAATATTAAAAAAATTAAGAGAAATATAAAATAAAATTTCATCATAGACACACTAAATAAAATTGATGATGACATAAAACAAGTAAATATTCATAAACTCAAGAGTTTATTATTATTTGTGGAAATTCTTGCTATTGAAGATATATAATGCTTACTGTCACAGAGACTAAGAGAAATTACAGTATTTGTGACCATGATAACACATAAGAACACAACAATACTCACCCAAACACCAACCCTACAATTTCAGGGGCATGGTTAAAGAGAATATACATCTTGGAAAAAATAAATAATAATCCATGGGAAAAATGGTTCCTAGGAGCTAGTTACATTTTTAGTTATAGTACATCCAGTTTAAGAAATAGTATAAAACACCATGCTTAAGTTTTATATATGTGCAATATGTATGTGATATATCAGTTGTATATATGTTTAGTAAATATATGTAGAACTTCTAAGAAAACAAATATCAGAAGCACATAAAAAACTCACACATCCCATGTGTAGATGATGACAATAATCCTTACAAAGAAAACAATTTTCCCCAAATTAACCTATAATATATCCCTGTAAAATTGTTATGTACCTATATGAATACATCATAGTAGTTTCTACATTTATGTGTATCTATAAGGCAGTAATTACAGAACTTTAAATAATGAAAGAGAGGAAGAACATAGAAGGAGAGGAAAAGAGGAACTCCTGGGTACTAAACTGAGCAAATTATATTCTTTGCATGTATGATTATGTTAAAATGAAGTCAAATATTATGTATAACTACAATGCAATAATAAAAATCAACATGCTTTACTTTTAATGAAATAAGTAACCAAAATATAAAGTTCTAAAATTTATCCACAAATTTATATATATAATTTTAGTTAACAAATTTTTCAATATAAGATCAAAAGGATAC